>NC_056736.1:621367006-621619506 GCF_019279795.1 Protopterus annectens
TGTTTACACCAAACCTACTGTTGGGACATACATCCTATTGTGCAACAAATATTGAAATGTGTTTCTATTCATGTTCCATGTTGAAACACTATGATTGGTGGCCTGTTGCTAATAATGTAACCTGCATGCCATTATAATGGCAACTGTGGTTCCATATATGCATGTGTTCTGTTTGCTATGCATCTGTTCCAAATCTGGTGTTTTGGGTTATGGGAATATCTATGCATGCTGTTATACCTAATTCTGCATTATGATGACTATTACTAACCCCGTATGTTTTAAAACTGCAACACCATAGCACGTATGGTAAGGCTGGTCCCAGTGGACCCACCTCTCCCACATCATCTGGCTGTGGCACCGGGACCCAGCATACCTGGGACCCACCCCAGGACCTCCTTATCTGCTGATCCTGCACCACCTTCAGGTGGAACTGCCCCAGGGGAAGGGCCCCCCCCCCAGGAGCAGACGTGGACAGGATCCTGTCACCCGAAGTCAGGTCTGGGGATTGGTGCGTAGTGAGCTCCGAAGAGAGTTTGGAGATCTGCTACGCCAGCTAGAGGGCTGCGTGGCACATTTAAAGGGTCAGCCTGTCCCTCCTGCTCAGCCCCCAGCACAGCCACCTTTGGGACCATGAAGGTGGAGTGGTGACTGTCCATGGGTGGGGACCTCAGTCCCACTGTTTCCATTTGGGGGATCATGGGCTTCCAATTTTCAAACACCCCTCTCCATCCAAGGTGTTTACCCCCCACATGTGTCATATACCATCCCTGTATGCTGTCTTGTCTGTCTTCCTACCCAACCTACCTCCCCAAATATACCTACTATCCTTCACCAACATCCCACTCTCACCTTAAAAAAAAAGAGCAATCTGTTCCCCCCAAAATATTTTGTCCCATACATAGCTGTCCATTTTGCACACGTGTCCACTGGACACATGGAATCTGGTCTAACTGGCTTCACAACACATTATTGTTGTCCTCACCCCTCTCCCACGGGGACAGGGGAACAGGCAGAAAATATGAGCCAATTATCTGGACATTCTGAAAAATCTGTACAGTTGAGAGGTATGATTATGCATACAGCTTACTACCACTCCCAGGATTCGAACCATGGCTGTGTCTGCTAAAAAGACGATAATTTAAATCACAGTAGAGTGTGCTATTTTGATATTGCTGTTTATTTCTTCAGTGTTTTCTAAGTCTATCTCGGTTGTACAATCTGACCTTGTAATTACAACAGTCTTATACAGGCATTCCCACACATATTTTTATGTAGCACAGTGTGAGAAGCAGTGCTTGACACAACAGTACTATTCTGATATCAGATTTTACTGAATGCTACATGTCAGGCCATACTATACCAGACTAAACACTACCAATCCAGGATTTAAATCTTTATTGGCAGGCACAGTTTTCTTATCTAGCAAACCTGTGGAGGGAATGTTTGCTAACACTACCTGACTGTTTTTACACATATTACCAGATTCCAGTTAATATTATGCACATACCTCTAAATCTCTTAATACACACACTCTGGACAAAGCTTGACAACATGGGGGTACAAATAGGGACATGTTTTGAATATTGCTGTCACAAACTTAGAGAGTTGCTAGAGTGACAGGATTTGTTTTAATATACATTTTCTGAAAGTTTTGAGGTCTGAAAATCAAACGTATGTCATTATTTTGTGACTACAATTCTGAGATCATCCTACTGATTTGTCAGGGGGACAGAGAAACAGGCAGAAAATATGGGCCAATTATCTGGACATTCTGACAAATCTGTACAGTTGAGAGGTATGATTATGCACACAGCTTACTACCACTCCCAGGATTTGAACCATGGTTGTATCTGCTAAAAATACAACTATTTAAGTCACAGTAGAGTGTGCTATTTGGATATTGCTGTCTATCTTGTCAGTGTTTTCCTTCTAAGTCTCTTTTGGTTGTGCAATCTGTACTTACAACAGTCTTATACAGACATTCATAGACATTTTTTTATGTAGCACAGTGTGGGTAACAGTGGTTAACATAACATTACTATTACTATACTATTACTATAGAATGCAACAATAAATGCCATACAATACCAGAGTAAACACAACCAGTCCAGGATTTAGAGCTTTATTGCCAGGCAGTTACAGTTTTATTTAAATATGACCTATATGGGACTATTACTGTTATATTGTCTGGTTTATTCACTACAACCCATACAACAGTTTTTATACTGCCAAATGACTTTCTACTACTTTATATTTATTTGGTATGACTACTACAAGCAGGATTGTTACTCACCAGCCTCGCAACGCAGCCTTTGCGGCCTACTAGCATGGGCTTCCTGATTCACAGCCTGCTCAGCTGCAGTTGCAAAGGAAATAGAGACATATTTAGGCATACCTATCCATCACGTACACATGCTGGACTTTAGTAAGCAGTAATGATATGACTACTTACACACTGCTGGGACATCACCAATCTGCCTTGCTTCTTGGACCCACTCATTCAAGGGCTCCCTCTTTCTCCACTTCAAGTCAGCATAGTGGTGGCTGACCTGCTCACCAGTCCAAGGGATATCAGTGGCATTGGTGAGATCACGGGTGAGATGGTCCCAGGCTTCCACTTTATATTGAGTGCCCTGGTGCTGGCCCTGCAGCAGTCTCTCATCATGTTTTTTTTTATCAGGAGTCCTACCATTACCTTGGACTCCTGTATGCCCCAGCGCTGTGCTCAGAAGCTCACTCTATCTCTAACTCCTGCCATCCTGCCTACAGTGGGAAGCTGCAACCAGTTATGAGCTGTATTCCCACCCTTTGCTGTGATTGGATGGTTTTGAATATGCTGAGCTAAGCTTAGCTACGGGCAAACCTGCTTAGCTAAGGTTGGCATTGCTTAAAGGGACAGGTTCAGCACTGCATACCAATAGGCAAATCCACTTAGCTGGGCTACTCATTGCTTAGCAGTCATATTTACACAATGCTTACACCTGGTAAGCAGAGCTGTGCAGTGGTCAGCATTGCTTATTTTTCATTTTATAAACTATCTGCTGTATGGCATTGATTCATCATTCATTACATATTATACATTTGTTTTTATTGTCCCTGACATCCCCCAAGGTGCTTTCATTACATTTATTCATGTGTGACTATACTGTATAGGGCACTTGTGTTTATATGGGGATTTCACAACTTTATTAAACTGACACCTCACGTATGGACCTAATGCAGTACTCTGGTTAACAAATATATGTTATTTAGTAGGTAATACTGAAAAAAATGTTTATGTACTGCTTTCACATGTAAAATGGTAATTGGTTACAGTGGGATCAAACCAGGAATGGCTGTTCATGAAGTATAAGCTCTAACCACTACACTATTACAATACAGTTAATGTTAGATGTCTCTTGCTATTTAACTTCTTGTGCTGTTTAAGCTGGACTAAGCGTATCTAAGCAATGGCCACACCCGCGCAGCTACGCTTAAACTTTATCACATATATAAAAAAAAGTTTTGTTCTGTTATTTTATCTATACCCTTCATAATATCCCTGCTAATGCTGAACCTGTTATATTTTCAACTTTCTGCTTTGTGGGACAATTGTTCCTTTTGGCTTTGTTGACATTCCTTACTCTGATGGGTTGGGAGGTGTGTGCTATGTGCTTATGCTACCTGTGTTATCCTAATAACTTTTGGCATGGTAGCATACCTCTCAACCTCTTAGATCAAAACATCTGGAAAAAGCCTAAAATGATGTGGGGACAAATAGGGACAGAGTTTAAATATTGCTCTTACAAGCTTAAAACATTAATAGAATAATAGGTTTTACATTAGCATGAATTTTCTGAAGGATGTGTGGAGTCTTTTAAACTCAAATGTTTTGTCATTATTTAATGACTTCACTCCTCAGCTATTTACCAGAAAGGTACAGATTTTAGGGGGAACACAACAAAAATATGAGGCAAAAATCTGGGCATTCTGTGAAAATTGCTTGGTAGGAACGATTGTCCCTTATGCCTTTGACCACAGATTTGTTTTCCTGATGGGTTGGGAGTGTTACGAGCATTCTCGCTCATTTTTAATTGCCAAAAGGCAATTCTGGAGTGCAGGGGGCATGTGTATTGTGAAAGCTCTATTCTTAGACACACCCCCTGCACTCGTACACAGAACCATGTCCGTTTTAGAGCATGGCAGCATGCCTTCATAAATATGCATGTCGTGCTGTCATGCTGAATAGGAACGGTCCCTGCCATGCAGTAATAACTTATTCCTGCATGGCTGCTTGCTGAATCCCATGGAATGAAATTACAAAGCTGTGAATATATATTTTGACTTTGTAAGATCTCAGAATAGTTACATAGACATAAGTGCATAAGAACAAAAAAAATAAATAAACTAAATCAAATCATATAATTACTACTCACCCCAATATAACAAAATAAAGAAATGCACAAAACATCATGAATATGAATCCAAGCATGCTTACCTTTTGAAGAAATGTATTACACCTCACCTCTATCATAAGCAAATAAAAAAGTAAATATGCAATATATCGTCCCTGGAACTTGGACCAATGCTACAAAGGTGGTGGTGGTGTTTCTATATTCATAAAGGATGCACATACCTTCAGACTGGTAGCCCAACATAACGCATCAGAGATACTTCAGATGCAGCTAACATTGGCCAAGACAGCAATTCAGGTCACAGCCTCCTATAGGTTCCCAACCATGACCCAAGACTCATAATCCATGTTCCTAAGCACCCAGGAGAATACTAGGGTCCAACCTAACACTCTCATACTCAGCAGCTTCAACTACCCCTCTATTAAATGGGAAAACTACTCATGTACCAATACACTTGCCCAACATTTCCTGGAATTCATTAATTCCAATGCCCTGGACCAGCTTATTCTTACCCCCACTAGATGTAGCAACATCCTTGACCTAGTCATTACTAACATGGATGACCATTGCTCTATACCAATAGTCAACTCCTCCCTGGTTAGATTCGACCACAAACTAATCACCTTGGAAATCCACATCCCTCCCACACACCCCCGCAAAGGTGACCACCATGAAAAACTTCTCCAAAGCTAACTTTGGGCTCCTAAAAACAGAGGTGGCTAACTTCACAGCACCCATGCAATTGGAAAACAGCTGCATGACCATCAAATCATACACTAATGCCCTGTACGAACACGTACACAAATGCATGGATCTCGCCATACCCAATAGATGCAAAACGTTCTCCTCCAAAAAATGGAAGCCAGTCTGGTGGTACCTGCCATAAACAAGCTCTACAACAGAAGGAGGAAACTGATGCGAAATAAGGTGAAGTCCCAAGACTGGAAAAACTCCCTTATCAGCCACAACAAAAAGTTGAAATCCCTTATCAAATCCTCTAAAGCTAGCTATGAAAACAGAATTGCAGCAGATAGTAAAGACAACCACAAGACCTTCTATAGTTATGTAAAGAATCTCAGGGGCAATACCCAGATTTACTTGGAGCTGTTGCACAATGGCAACTCCTATACCGAGCCAACAGATATTGCCAATATACTGGCTGTCAGATTCAGTGCCAACTTTACCACTGTCACCCCTCCCAAAGGACCCAAGTGATGTTGACATCCTACAGAAAGACCTCACTGAGAGCAACGACTGGTGTCAGAACCATGGCCTTAAGCTCAATATCAAAAATTGTGTTGTCATCCCCTTTGGGAAAAACCCAGTTCCCATGAATTACCACATTGATGGTAGTCCACTGAGCACTGAAGGAGTTATAAGAGATCTGGGAACACAGGTTGACAGCAACCTCTCTTTTGACCACCACATTGTCACTGTGGTCAGAAAGTCCTTCTATGTGGCACATCTCATTACTAAGGGTTTTGCATCCAGGAAAAAAGAGGTCATTGTCTCCCTCTACTCTTCCCTCGTTAGGCCAATCATCGAGTACAATGCCCCATTTGGCATGTACCTCACTAGACACCTGCAAAAACTGGAGAAGCCACAAAAGTACTTCACAAAGAGGATCCTAGGCCTTAAACACTTAGGTTCATAGGTTCATAGGTTCGTACTAGGCTAACTGCCCTAAGGCATTTATAAGCCTAGCCAGAGTGTATGTGGCTTACACCACCCCTTAGGATGAGAATACTACGCCCTTTTAGGGTTTAGTTTACTATGCCTCTGTCTAGTAGTGACACAGAGATGACCCCCGGGGTAAACCTATGATCTCCCATCCACTCGTCGAGATTTCTCTTGAATAGAGTCAGTGAGGGGCTCTGCCTAACATGGACTGGGATTCTGTTCCAGAGTGTAGGGAGCCTCTGGGTTATGAATCTGTCCCTCCAGCACATCCTATTTATTTCTGTGTTGAGGTTTAAGTCACTTGTTCTCGTGGCTCTGATGGATTTGGATTTTCTTGGGTGGAGCATGTCCATTAATTCAGGATTGGACATGGCCTTGTACATCAGGCACAGATCACCTCTGAGTAGGCGGTATGCGACTGAATAGAGCTGGAGTTTTTTCAGTCAGGCAGCATATGACATATGTTTAAGACCCTTTGTCCTCTTGGTGAGGAACTTTTGGGGTCTTTCCAACTGCTGCAGGTGTCGGGTGAGATACATCCCAAATGGGGCATTGTACTCAATCATTGGCCTGATAAGAGAAGAGTACAGGGGCACAATGACCTCTCGTGATCTAGATGTGAAACCCTTCATGATCTTCCTAACCACTTTGGCAATGTGAGTGTCAGATGAGAAGTTACTGTCAACCTGGGTCCCTAGGTCCCTGATTACCTCTTCCGTACTTAATGGATTACCGCCTATGTGGTAATTTGTCAGTACCTTGTTTTTCCCAAAGGGTATGACTATACATTTTTTGGCGTTCAGCTTAAGGCCATGGCTCTGGCACCAATTATCCGTTCCTATGAGGCCTCTCTGAAGGATGTTTGTGTCCGCTGGAGTATCAATTATGGTGCCCAGTTTGCAGTCATCTGCGAACTTTGTCAGCCACAATCCTCCTATGTTTGCCTGTACTTCGGAAAAATAAATGCCAAACAAGAGGGGTCCCAGGATTGAGCCCTGTGGGACACCGCTTGTGACTGGCTTAGAGTCTGACATAGCTCCAGCAACTCTGACCCTGTGGGTTCTGTCCTTGAGCCAGTTTGCAACCCATCTTGTGACATATGGGTTTACATTTAAGCTGGTGAGTTTGTCTATGATGTCCGAGTGGGGTATTGTGTCAAAGGCTTTTGCAAGGTCAAGGTAGGCTGCGTGAACTGCCTTACCCTCATCGATGGCCTTAGTGACTGTTTCAAAAAAGTCGACCAAGTTCAAAAGGCAGGATCTGCCCTTGACAAAGCCAAATTGAGTAGGATCCAATGTCTGTAGGTCCCCAATGTCTTTGTTTATGAGTTCCATAATGATCCTCTCCATAGCTTTGCAGACCAGGCTCGTCAAGCTTATGGGGCGGTAATTTCCAGGGTCCATACAGGCACCACCTTTGTGAAGTGGGACCACTGTTGCCGTACGCCACTCTTTGGGTACGTATCCTGTAGTAAGGCTAAGATTAAACAGCAGCCTTATGTGTGGGTTTAGTTCCTCTTGGAGTTCATGTTGCACACAGCCCGGGACACCATCCGGTCCCATTGATGCTGTGTTTTTAGCTTTAGAGAGGGCGGCTCTCACCTGGGCGTCTGAGAAGTTTGGGAGGCTACACTCTGCTGGGATAGTTATTTCTCCTTTTGGAGGGGAGGGGTAAGAGAAATTTGCACTGAACCTGTCTGCCAGAATGTTGGCAATGTCAGTGGGTTCAGTGTATTTTGTGTCATTTTGGACTAACTCTGAGCATATCTGGGAGTTTCCACCCAGGTTTCTAACATAGCTAAAGAAGGCCTTGTGATTGTCTTTTGTGTCTTTTGCGATTTTTCTCTCAAAGTTGGCCTTGGATGATTTTATGAGTGATCGCAGTTTTTTGCTAGTACTGATCAGAGTCACCTTCCCTTTTAGGAATTTTGCTCTGTCATGTAGTAGCTTCCTCCTCCTGTGTAAAGTTTGTTTATGGCTGGGGTCCACCAGACCAGATGCCTGCCTTTGGGGGAATGGGTCTTGGTTTTATTTGGGATTGCATGATCCATGCATTCTTGAAGGTGCCCATAGAAGGCATTTGCAAAGGATTCAGCAGTGTGGGTTGTGGTTTCCACTGGCCCAGGGGCCTTGAAGGATACCACTTCAGTCTTAAGAAGTGTGAAGTTTGCTTTTGAGAAGTTCTTCACTGTGGTCTTTTGTGCAGGGGGTGGGGGCGGGATGTGGATTTCCAGTGAGATTAATTTATGGTCTGATCTTACCAAAGAGGGATATACTTCCGGTGTGGAGCATTTTGTCCCCATGTGATGAACAGGTCTAGTATATTGTCTCCTCTTGTGGGAATGGTGACTAGTTGTTCCATTGCATTTGAGTTAATGAATTATAGGAACCTTTGGGCTAGGGTGTTGGGGCTTGAGTAATGTTCCAAGTCTATGTTTGGGTAGTTGAAGTCTCCCAAAATGATGGTATTTGGAGAGACATTCATACTCTCCAGTGTCTTCAGGAAGGCTGTTTGAGATGGTGGTCTGTAGCATGCTACAAACTGTAAGGCAGTTTTGCCTATGGTTAGTTGCACCTGGATAGTCTCCGATGCTTCGTGCGTTGCCACTAACCTGGAGGTGTGGGTATCTTTGATGAAAATGGATACTCCCCCCTCCTTTTGTGGTTCGGTCCAAGTTTTGGGACCGGAAAGCATGATATGAGGTAAACCCTGATAGTGCTGGGGTGCTCTCAGGAGCCTTGAACCAGGTTTCAGTCAATGCACAGACATCGATGTTCTCCATACTGAGGAGGGCTTCGAGGGCATGCATCTTGAGGTTTAGACTTCTGGCATTGAGCAGCATTACCCTTAGTTTTTTTCCACTTGTGTTTTCTAGGGAAAACTGGTGCCTATCTTCTGTTTATTAGTAACTCAAGCACCTTCCTTTGTGTTTGGTGGTGTTTTCTAGGGAGGTAGGTTTGTCATTTGAGCCTTGCCTAAAAAAGGCACTATGGGGGTGGCAAGAGCCTTGGCCAATATCCGGAAGCCCAGGGGAGACAGGTGCAAGCCATCCCTTGCGAAGCAGCGTGGCTTGTCAAGCATGTCATCCCAAGCAGACAGACATTGGATCCCCTTAGAATGACACCAGTAATTAAGCCAATTGTTAAAACTGATCATTTTGTCTTTGTACTGTGGCATCATTCTTGGTGAGGGTAAGATGCTGCTCAGGGTCAGGGTCATACCGGCCTGGGCTACATAATCAGAGAGCTCCTCTATGTCTCTTTTCATGTAGTCCAGGGAGGTACGTCTCAAGTCGTTCACACCGGCATGTACAATGACTGAGTCATATTTGTACTTGCTGTGGAGTGACCTGAGTGCTTGTGTTATGTGGCGGATTCTAGCTCCCGACAGGCAGCTTACTGTGACCTTTTCCTTGTTCAGTCTGGTGAGCGGGACATCAGTGTGTCTGACTATGGAGTCACCTATTACAAGTGTGTCTGGCATGTTGTTTGGCCTTAAGGGCTGTGACTGTTTAGCACACTGACTTTGTGAACTATGTGTTGCATGTGCTATGTCTTGAGGTGGTGGTTGCTTGGGTGTCTGCTTTGGAGGCCTCTGTTGTTTTGGTAGATTTTTACTCAGTGCCTCCGAGTATGTTTTTGTGTGTTTATGTGTTTGGTTTGCTGTTGTGATAGTTTTATGTGAGACTGGGTTTGTGGTGTGCGTGGTTACCTTCTCCTCCTGACTGGTCTTGCCAGTACTGAATTGAGAGAGCTCAGCCTCCAGTTTGGCTATATAGTTGCATCTCTCGCATATATTTGTATTTGTTGGGAGGAGGAGAGGGTTGTCTGTGTACATGAGGCAATTGTAACATTGCCTCAAGATTCCCAGATTCACCAGCTGAACAGGAGTGGACGTTAGCAACTGACCCTTCGACATGCTAGAAATAGTGAAAAAGATTGCTGTGTAACTGAGTCAGAAAGGACCTATAGGGAGATGTGTACTCAACATAATTTAGGTGAATGAACTACTTTCTTTTGTTTAAGAGTGCTTTACCTGTATAAAAATGCTTTAGGAGCAAGTGCTGAGCTTTTCAGATAGAGTATAGGCTGTTTAGATTGCAAGTAGAAACAGTTCTAAGGGAAAAATTGAAAAGCAGACTTGGCGGAGCCAGAAAAAGTTTAACCTTGTTTAACCAAGTTTAACCTTGTTTAACCGGCGATGCGCTATGCGTACGACTATATGGACAAACTAAAAAAACTCCAACTATTCTCTGTCTCATATCGCTTACTTAGAGGCGATCTCTGCTTGGCTTACAAAGCTATGTCTAACCCAGCTCTGTTAGAAATGCTAAATCTAATGAAATCTCAATTCCTTCGCACCATACACTCCAGAGATCTCAACCTCATTACCACAATCAACAGAACAAGCTGGAGGGACAGGTTCATACCCCAGAGACTGCCCATGCTATGGAATAGACTTCCTATACATGTCAAACAGAGCACCTCACTGCCTCTCTTCAAGAGAAATCTTGATGAGTGGATGGGAAATAGAAAATTCACCCCGGGGATCACTCAAGTGGCTCTACTTGACAGAGGCACTGGGAACTAAGGTCGGGTGGCATGATGCCAGAGTAATCCTATGGGCTAGGCTTGTAAAGGCTACAGGGCCATTAGCCTAGTACACATCTATTAACCTATGAACCTATGAACCATGGGAAAATGTGAAAGCATTTTTATGAACATAAACCCACCCCCAACAGCATCATTACTACTATCCCTCCTTAAAAGAGAGAGGGTGAGAGAGTGCATACAAACACCAGTGCCAAAGAGACAACAAACATCCTGCTCCCGTGACCTTAAATACTAAAGTTCCCTCCCCCAACCTAAAATCAGACCCTTACCTCATTTCCTTTTTTCTTTCCTTCTTGCCCCACTAAACCTACCTTGACTCACTGCTCTATTTTAACATATATCAGGCAGGCATTCATGAAGAAAAATACCTGCCTGGTAAACATTTATTGCTCATGAACTCCCCTCTAACTTTTAATTGAAGGCACAAACAACCACATAAAATGCATATATGACCAACATATTTATTGCCAGACCACAATAACCTGATAAGTTGATGTACTGAAATCAAGCCAAATCCAATGTGACATCCACATGGAAATTGCCAGTGTTGACAAGCCACTCACCCATGACAGCCATGTTACAATACCGCTCACACTCATACCAAAACACAGCAGAAATTCTCATGAGCATGTCCATCACTGCTAGCACCTGATATAAACTTGTTAATGGTCTTTAGAATTGGGGACAAATATCTTTACGATCATACATCTGCCCACTAGAATACCTTTCTGGCAACCTTTCCTCCTCTTTTTGGCATCCTCTCCAGACCAAACCTCCCTCACAACATTTCGCCTTTGTATTGACCTAGCCAAAGCATCTGCTTCAGAAGCAGTTATAAAAGAACATTAAAAAGATCAAGGCCAACAGCAGTAAAATTAACACAATCCCATTGAATCCAGACTCTAACCCTATTCGCACAATTCCAGTGCTCAGCTACTAACAGATCCAACAAAGATGCTGTCATTCACACCCTGTGATTAGTAAAATGTCTGTCTCTACAGCTAAACTATTGACTGCTCCTCTCCAATAAACTAAACAACTATGGCCCCTAGAATTTTTTGCTCAAAAAGAAACAAAACTCTAATTATCAAATATAACAATTACTGTTTTGGTACTATACCTAGATCATTCCTCCAAGTGAATCGCAGTAACCCTAAAACTGGATGATGTGTTGTTGAACTCTTACATGGTAATAGCTGCCTCCACAAAATACCTTGTTTCCCTTTCTAAACCACATCCCACATGGCTGTGTTGAGGTCCACAAATTTTCATCCTGGTGTGGTTACAACTCTTTGCAGCCCAGAATTAAAAAGACTAGGCTATTTCTTATGTGATCCTATAAATCCAGGCTGTGCCTGCAAAAAGCCAATTGAGATCAGTGTATTATCCTGGTAAAACAAAGAAACAACAGAGAGCACTCCATCAATTAAAGTGTTTAATAACAAATAAACCACAACAGCAAAGCTGTTTAACAAGGCTCTTTCTCAATGCATTACTCTACTCTACTCTACCTGAGTATGAAACAGAAAATCATTAGCTTCTGTGGTCTGTGAGGCTGTAGCTATGGTGACTACATCATCCTTCTGCCTCTTGTTTGTTTTACACCTCTGCCTGTGTGACCACTTGGCTGGATCACCAATGTCCTTTGCTGATCATTTCCTCATCTCTCTCGCCACGGTGAGAATTTCCTCCATTTTTTTTCTGATGGCTGCTGCTTGTGAGACAATAAATTCTCACTTGCTGCTGCTTGTGAGACAATAAATTCTCACTTCCTCTGTAGACATTCTGGAATAAAAAGCAATCTATTAATAACCACAGTCAGTAACCCTGGCAATCCTTCCACTTATTTTCCACTGTCGATCTCTCACACAATTGTCCTCTCTTCCCCCATATGGTGTACAGGTCTTACTGGGCACATACAGGTGCTTACTTAAGCCACCTGTGCTGTGCATACCTTCTTACACCTACAATTAACTGACCTACCACATGTCCTGGACATACCTTCTTACACCTACAGTTAACTAACCTACTGCCTGTCTTGTGCATACCTTTGTACACCTACAATTAACTGACCTGCCACATATATACAACTATCTGTATCCCCTATGCTTGCAGTCCCTCCCTATTAGAAAGCCCAAACCTCAATGCTGCCTCCCAGTACTTCTGCAAGTATGTTCTCTTAAACCTCTTTAAGCAGCCTCCACCATGCTTGCCAGAACACAGAAGGTTTGAGAAATGTATCCACTGTGAGGCAAAAGCTAAGACATGCTGCAATAATCAGGACTTTTTTTTAATGAAGCTCAGCATCGCACCTTATCCCCATAGTTGGCACAATTCCCAAACCTGTCATAATGTGGTACACTCCTTACATTAAGCCTTAAAAGCTCCATGTTTCCCTTGTCCCACATTGTAAGGGGAGTCTGTCTCACATTCAGTGTTAAGCATTTTAACTAATGTCCACTGTAAATAATATTGAATCACAATCACATTAATTCAGAAAAATGATTTTTATAAGTATAAAGTAAAACATTTCGAACATCCTATGCATTCCAAAATTAAAGTTGTTAGCAAGAGTTTACTAGATGTTCCACATTAAGAGCATTTGTTCCAAAAGGAGACATTTAAATTAGATAGTTCTGATTAACTACTTTGCAAGGAAAAATGCTGAGAGTAATACAGATGTCACTTACATAAAAGTAGTTTTTTTGCTGATGCACTGTATATATTCTACTCAGTATTTCTAAGCTAATCATAATAATTTACATCTAAGCACATTTCATTTAAGTAAATGTGATTATTAATCATAAAAGAAACACAGCGAGGTCTTTATGTCTGATATCCCTAAATAAGGATATTAAAGCAACACTGCATACATTTCAAAGATTTATGATTAAGTTATTCAAACACATTGTGCCTACTTACATTATTAAAAGTAGTGTCCCATGATTTGGAGCTCAGAAAATCAATACAATTGACATGTATAACTTAACTAAAAACTGCCACAAGCTTGTATTTTTGTTATAATGCTAACCTAGCAGAACCCCCTCCCCCCACAACAATGAGAGAGAACCCAGAACCAAGGATAGAAATAAAATATTACTCTTCTAATCACCAGGTGCTAAAAAAACACCCCTTGCATTAACCTGTACTAACTGTAGGCTCTGTAATTTTAACAGTGTAGACATACACCCCCGGATTTACTATTCCTCCATGCAGGACTAGCTTAGTCCTGCACGGATGCGGCCATTTAGGAGCAGGACGGCAGTGCACCATGCATAGTAATGTGGCGCACTGCCTGAGCTCCTAGTCTTACATGGAGGTGTAAGAGTGCAGGGGGCGTGTCTGAGAGCAGAGCACTCAGAATATACACACCCTCGCAATGAAGAACAGCATAAAGGGGTCAGAAATGAGTGAGACCACTCATAGGTGTCCGCATATCACCACGAGCAGTCCCCCTTGTGTACAACAGGAACAGTATACATAAATAAAATGAACAAACCTTTTTTTTTTTTTTTTAATAAAAATCCGGTGTGCCCATCGCTTAGCTACAGTTAATGCAGCTTAAATGGCTGAAAAGGATAACAAGGAAGATATATAAAAATGAAGCAGCATAGCAGTAGTGTAGTGGGAAGAGCATTAGCCTTACGAGCAAGCATTCCCGCTTATAGTCCCACTGCAGCACATTCCATTTTCCATGGCAAAGCATGTTATGATCAATATTTATGTTGCAAAACTCACTAAGTACCATATATTTATGAAATGGAGTACTGCAGTAAATGCACAGGTGAGGTGTTAATGAATGAAGCACTAGTAAGCAGGTTTAAGCACCAATAAGCAGTAGTGAGTTTAACCCTGTTTGTGTGTCGGTAAGCAATGCCTACACTCGTTAAGCAATCCTGAAGCTAACTCTCTGTAAGCAGATGTAATGGCAGGTTAGCAGTGCTTACCATCACACAAACCCCCGCAAACATGCTTACAAATGCTCAAAAGTACCATAATCACTCTGTATCCAATGGCTCTTGTTCTGGCTATCAACAAAATAAGCAGCCATGCAGGTCTCGAACCCCGGTGCCTATACAACATAGTCACAGTAGTTAACCACCAAGCCATCACAGAAGTAGAGAAGAATGAGCTGTCAGCAAACAAGTATTCACCATAGTAAAACCAAATTGAACCTGTGAAAGGAATCAGTATACAGAAATATGTGCCTTAACCTACTACATAACAAAAATATATGAACCGGAGTACAGCAGTAAGGCCAGAAGTCAGGTGTAATTGTAATAGAGTGTTGAAGTCCCCAGTGGAACACAAGGACCCCATACAGTGCATGTACATATGAATCATGGATACCAGGCATACATATAAGGTGTAAAGAATAATAACTCAATGCCAAAAAGGAATTATAATGCAAAGTCTAATGTAAGCAATGCTAAGCACTGCACAGGCCAGCTTAGGAGGTGTAAGCAATGTGTAGGCCAGCTAACTCAATGTGCCCAGTGTTATATCCCTTTAAATAATGCCAAACTTAGGTAAGCAGGTTTCCCCATAGCTTAGCCTTTTCAAAACTGGCCAATTACGGAAAAGTGCAGGAAATCAGCCCTACTTAAACCCAAGAGGCGCAAATACATCTCATAACTGGTTGTAGCTTCCCCTTGCAAGCACAATTGAAGTAAGGGGAGAAGGTGTCCGCTTCCGGGTGCAGCGCTGGTGCATCCAGGAGTCCAAGGTCGTGGCAGGACTCCTTGTCAAAGTCCATGATCAGAGATTGCTGCAGGGCCAGTACCAGAGCTCCCAATATAAGGCGGACGCCTGGGACTGTCTCACCCATGACCTCACCAGTGCCACTGGCATACCCCAAACTGGTGAGCAAGTCAGAAATCACTATGCTGACCTGAAACAGCGTAAGGGGACCTCTTGGAGGAGTGGATCCAGGAGGCTAGAGCATCAGGGGATGTTCCAGTCATGTGTAAGTATCACCCCACTATGTGTGTAATAATTGCCATCTTAAGTATATCATGGATAGGTATGTCTAAATATTTATCTTATGTCCCCCACAGGTGCAATGGAGCGGACCACGAACCAGGAGGCCCACGTACGTCACATGGCGAGGTTGCAATGTGAGGCTTGTCAGTAATACTCATGCAATAACTGTCATAGGAAATAAAGCTAAAAGTAGTAGTAAATTAATTGCCTGTATAAAACCTGTATGGTTCAAGGCAAGTACTGCATACACTAGAGATTATGGCAGGAAGAGTCTCATATCATTTGTATGTCAATAAAAGTGTAATAGCCTGACAATAAAGGTCTAACTGCTGGACTGCATGTGTATACTCTGGTATCATATGGTAATGTAGATTAGCAATCATGTAATAGTACTGTAGTATTAAGCATTGTTACCTACACTATGCACCATAAATTGAATGTGTAGGACTGCCTGTATATGACAGGTGTAATCGCCAGAGGCCATTTAGTACAACTGAGAGACACACAGACAGTAAACAGAAAAAATGCAGACAACAAAACCTGAATAGCACATGCAACTGAGATGTGAACTCCTGTTTTTTTAGCACACACAGCCATGATTTGAATCCTGTCAGTGGTAGTAGTCTGCATACATAATTATACCCCACAACTGTACAGAAATGTTCAGAATGTCCAGTAAAGTGGCCCATATCTGTTGCCTGTCAATCTGTTTCACTGGGAAATCAGTGGGATGATCACAGATGTATAGGCAACTAACAGGAAATACAACTAATTGACACATATCTATGAGAACAAAGCTGACACACTAGCAACTCCACAACACCCTATGAGACTAAGAAGCCACGTATGACCCATTTACACCCCAACTTGTCAAGCTGTGGTCAAAGTGTGTACAGTAACAGAGTGAGATGTATATACATAATAGTAATGTGGAATCTGGTACTGTGTGTGGGAACATTCACGTTGTGCTAATAAACATTTCTCCCACAGGTCTGTCAGATACCAACACTGTGCCCAGAAATACAAGAATGATACCCAGTACTGGTACTGTTTACACTGGTATTGTATGGCAGTGCGACTGATGCAGTTTTTCTGAATAATGAGGTATTACACATCACTGTTGCCACACTGTCCTACAACATATAACTGTCTAGGAAATCTATATAAGAGTGTTGTAATACAAGGTCAAAATGCAAAAGCACAGGAGATTAATAAGACAGAAAGCAGATAGGAGATATACAGCAATATCTATATAGCAGACACAACTATGATGGACAGTGATTAAGTTGTAGCAGACACAGCCATGGTCTGAATCCTGGGAGTGGATGTAGGCTGCATATAGAATCATACCCCACAACTGTACAAATGAGGCCAGAATGTCCATTATATGGGCCCATATCTCCTGCCTGTCCCCCTGGTAAGTCTGTGGGATGATCCCAGATGTTTAGCCAGCAAACAGGGAATACAAGTGATTGTCAAACACCTATGAGAACAAACCTGTCACTGTAGCAACCCCCAAAACTGTTAGGAGAGTAATATTTCAAGTATGTCCTGTCTACACCCCTATGCTGTCAAGCTGTGACCAGAGTGTGTACAGTAACAGAGTGAGATGTATGTGCATAATACTAATGTGTAATCTGGAAGTTTGTGTGGTAACAGTCAGGTAGTGCTAACAAACATTGCTCCCACAGGTACGTCAGATAAAACACTGTGCTGTGAAATGCAGACCATTATAACCTGTACTGGTACTGTTCACTCTGGTATTGTAGGGAATTGTGAGTGTTGCAGTTTCTCTGAATAATAAAGTATCACTGATCACTGTCACCTACACTGTACTACAGAATATAACTGTGTAGTAAAGCATGTATATATGCGTGTGAGGTCACTAAAGGTGGAAGAGGGCAATATTCTAGATATGTCCTGGTACACCAGCATGTGGTCAACACATAGCCAGAGTCTGTGCAGAAAGAGTTGGATAGCTATGTGCACATCAACCTGGAATCTGGGAGTATGTGTAGAAACAGTTAGTTAGTGTTAAAAAACATTCCCTCTATAGGTATACCAGGTAATAGGTGTATACTGCAGGTAAAACCAGATCATGTGTAACGATGATGACAGCCATATAACTGTTCAAAAAAGGCTATAGGGTAGTGTAGTAAGACTTGTAAGGTACAGATAACAACACTGACTAGGAAAGTAATGTGGACTGCAGGAATATACTAGTTGCTAATTTACATCTTTCTGTCCCACCCCACCATATCTCCAACAATAATCAACATACCCACCCCAACTAGTATGTAATGTCACCTATGTTCTGATATATTAATGGTTCCCATGCATGTACTATATTGAATTATTCCAACATTGGTGGCATGGCACCATCAATGTACCGGCATGCTGTTCTTATTACCACTGTGGTCCCATACATGCATGTGTTCTGTTTGCTATGCAACTGTTCCATATCTGGTGTCTGGGTTAATGGGAATATCTATGCATGCTGTTTTATCTAACCCTGGAATGTGTTGACTATTACTAACCCACATATGACAATGAAATCTAAGCACTATAGCATTCTTGGGAAGGCCGGTCCCAGTGGACCCACCTGTCCCACCTCAGCTGGCCATGGTACCAGGCACCAGCATGTCTGGGGCCCAACCCGGGACCTCCCTGTCCATTAGTCCTGCACCACCTTTGTGTGGAACCATCTCAGGAGATGGAGCTCATCCCCCCAGGAAGTGGGTGGCGGACAGGCACCTGTCACCCATTGCCAGGTTGGGGTCATGGTGCGTAGAGAGATTAACCAGCAGTTTGGTGATCTTCTATACCAGCTCAAGGGCTACTTGTCATGATTAGAGAGTCAGCCTGGCTCTACAACTCAGCCCCCAGCACAGCCACCTTTGGGGCTGTGAAGTTGCAGCGGTGACTGCCCATGAATGGGGATCTCAGTCCCACTGTTTCCACTAGGGGGCTCAAGGGCTTCTGATTTCCCAACAACCCTCCCCATCAAGGTGTTTACCATCCACATGTGTCATATACTGCCCCTGTATGCGTCTTGTTTGCCTCGTCTGTTAACCTACCCAACCTACCTCCCTAAATATACCTACTACCCCTCCCCAACATCAAACTCTTACCTGAAAAAAAAGGCAATCTGTTCCCACAAAAAAAATCTCACCCCATATATAGCTGTCCATTTCGCACACGTAATCCGGTCTAACTGGCATCACAACTTATTTTTGTTGCCCTCACCCCCTCCCAGAGGTTTGAGTGTCCAAATCTACCTCCAAATTCAGTGTATATGCACAGCTGTTGCAGTAGAAGAAATGGGCAGCTATTGACCTCCCCTATATCCTTCCTGCACATCCCTGGCTATTTTCCCTACTGTCTTTCCATCTTTGTGCCCCTTTGTTCACCACTTTCCTATCAACTCCTTTTTCTTTTCTTTTAAAGAAATTAGCACGGGGGTAAGTGGGAGTAAGCACTTTTAAGCAGCAGTAAGCAGGTATAAGCCTGTTTGCACAGGGTAAGCAATGCCTACACAGGCTAAGTAATTTAGAAGTTAACAGAGTATAAGAAACTGTAACTGGAAGTTAGCAGTGCTTACCTCTGCGCAAACCCACTTACAACTGCTTTAAAGTGCCTTAATCACTCTGTATCCAAAGGCCCATGTTCTGCCCAGCAAAAAAATAAACAGCCTCTACAAGGCTCGAACCCAGGACCTTGTACACCATAGCCAAAGTGGTTTATCACTAAGCCATGTCAGAAATGCATAACCCTGATGTTTTCAAAAACATATCATCCAGCCCAGACATTCAACAGTACAGAGAATATATTCCAACATTAAGATGTATGTGTGTGTGTGTGAATATATTAATATCTAAACAGATAGAACATATCTATATATGTAGATATACATATATATGTATATCTATAGAAATATATACATATATATAAATATATATGAACATATATACATCCAAATGCCTACATCTAATGATATGTATGTCTAAATCTATACATCCAAATATATACTGCAGGTTATATATATGTCAGCAGATATATATACAATATACGTCTTGTACACAGCCAAGCACATTCCCCCTGCAATACACTACCAAATGTTGCAGATCCCATAACCAGGACCAGACATGGCATCGGCATCCCTAGGATACATATACACAGACACATATATGGAGATACATATATGCAGATACAGATATATATATATATATATATATATATATATATATATATATATATTTTTTTTTTTTTTTTTTTTTTTTTTTAAACTAAACTTCAAAACTTGTAAGCTTGTAGTAGAACATATGTCAAAGCATTAGTAAGAAAACGGCCATTCATTCAAAAAGAATACAACAGTCAATCACACGTAAACCAATTTTTATTTAGCGCTTTCATTCTTGCATATCCAAGAACTTCTTTGTCGGTGTTTATTGTGTATATATATATATATATATATATATATATATATATATATATATAGAGAGAGAGAGAGATAGATATATATATATATAACTACACATACACATGCAGAGATATGTACAGTAAGTTACATATGTAGTACGTGCACACAATATGGAACAGCCACTATTCCTACAGTTACCACCTTACCAACTGGAGACTGTATGAGCCACCCATACAAATGACATTCATTGCCTGCAACATATACTCACAGAGATATGAATGGATATAACACCACACACAGGTGTGCATAAATGGGAAAGCTTTATTTGTGTACTATTACAGTTGTATATGCCATGTCATACAGCTGTTTAGACAAGGATATCCATATAAACTGAGTAATGCAATTGTGAAACAGTTATACTAATACAGTAGTCTGGAAAAGGTAACAAATGTTACTGTACAGGCCAAAGCCATCAAGTAGTACAATAGTAAAGACAGAATGGGCCACAGGACACCAAACAATCAACGGTAAGTAATGCAGGTGTACAGTTCAGCAGCCTCTATCTACACTCTATAGACAATCCCTAGGGGGTAAAGACCTTAGTTGACACAAAGGGATGCAACTGTTAAATAACAAGGCACAACTGACACCATCACAAGCACACTGACAAACAGAACAGTCTGTATGGCAGGTGGCAGTACGCCTGTATTTAACCAAGGTGGATTGTATGGTAATGTACATCCATATATCATAAGCTAGCTCACCCCGATGGTCTTCAGGACTTTGGGCTTTCAGGATTCTGTAGTGCTCCCATATACATATATGTATATATATATATATATATATATATATATATATATATATATATATATATATACACAGATATACATATATGCATATATAGATATATGTATATATAGCCATATATGTATCCACATCCTATGTGTACAGATATGCTTAGTTATGTTGGTATATATGTAGATATCAGTAACTATATCTGCATACATATCTATTCTGATATACCTACTACTGTCAATATATATGTAGATATCCATACGTATATGTGCATATGTATCTTTATCTGTATATGTGTAGACATATATTGCTCTGTATATGTATATATCTGGGTGCTTATTTGTATAGCTTTGTACATATTCATAGCCATCTATGTATGTTGATATGTATATCTGTATGTCTATATAGATATCTGGATAAATATATGTACATATTTCATCACCATATGTCCTGAATATGGAGTGTAGCCTTACCTCAGCCCCTGTAGTCCCAACGTCATAGTGCAAGTGGATGTCAGGTATGTATATCAGGTATACTTGTAGAGTATTTCTACTGTAAAAGGGATTGTCTTTACAGACATGGTGTGTGTGGGAGGTCACATCTGTTTTAACATGTGCGCCATTGGCTACTGACAGACATCCTAAAGACATCATAGTACAGTACCACTACTAGCACGTAATGCTCCTGTGGACTACAGCAGAGATAATGGCCAATATATATGGACAGTCTAACACACTCTGAACAGTCCAGAGGTATGCACATATCCCCTTAGTGCAAGACATGTAGACCAATCCTGACAATGTGGATATTAACAGCCATGTAGATAGGTATAACATGTAACTACTGGTATACATTTGCCCCCATAGGTTATGCATTCACACAACCCTGGCTGTCCTGCCACATAATAACTGCTGGTAAGGAGGTGCCATGGCCACATACCACCCATTAGATATTGGCATACATCTGTATAGCATACCACTGCTCTGTCTGACATACATGACTGTTATGGTGGCCCGGCAGCAGTACATCTGGCAAGTAACTGGATATTACATCTCACTGGGTAAGTACACTAAGCTGTGAGGCATGTAACAAAGCACTGTGCAGGCTACAGGCAGACCGGCTCAACACTGGCCTACATTTCCTATGGGGGAATGTACATGTACCTACACATAGCTGGCTCTACAGGCATCTCACAGCAGAGAGTAGCATACACCTTTGTGTAAGTGCATCGCCACAACCAATGTAAACACAGCCACAGCTATGGCATGCTAGTGTATTATTACAGTATATGGAATACATGTTCAACACCAACCTCATATGTGCCACCCACACACTTACCCTGCATATACTGGGCCGCTACACAGTGTGGTCCGCTGCCTGTCTGTGGTATGGGACATGTGCGTGTATAGCCCTACAAACATGTAAGCCGATAGGGTAACATACAGTGGAGCAGCATGTAACATCAGATAGAACAGGACCAAGAACAATTACATCTACCACAGTCTTTACACAGGCCAAGGTACATATTAACAATATAAACACTGCTGACAATTGCCATAAGTACACAGACCTCAGTACTGTACACACAACCACAGAATGCCCAGGTTATGTCATCAAATATAACCCCTACTATACATTACATCTGTAGCACTCTGATATCTCACTGGCTTGTTATCAGATATGATGCCACTAATTATGGTGTACAGTACATATGCACTCCTTACTGCATGACATATGTACAAAGGTTTCAGGTTTGAGGCTGGAGGCACATACACAGGCCCAATATTGACATGTTGCTGTGATAACCTCATACAATTACTGTTGTAACAGGGTTTGTTGCACCATATGTCCTATGAGGGATATGAAGTCAGTAACTCTCACGGCTGTAACCATCTACAGATCGAGATCCTCACACTACCTTCTGCAGTTCAAAGATAGGTGGTCTGTGGGTAACAACTGAAACAAAATGCACTACACACGGGCCAGTCTGCAGATGGCCTTACAGATGGGTGTTCCCTCATTAACATAGCACTGACATGGCAAATATGTAAACATGTAGAACAGCCATATCCACACACACCCTGTTAAACCAATATTACTCCAAATGCAGTATAGCAGCACTTACAGTCTGTAGTCAGGTCAGGCACATCCCCCTCCTGTCTGTTAGCCTGTTTCCACAGTGTATGTTGTTAGAGGTAAACCCCAATCCATCTGAGATGCTGTTTGCCAAACAACAGATCGAGTTCCTGCTCACAGTGAAAGAACGGCCCACCACCAACATGATGTTCCTAGATATTGGTGTGTGTTTCCATGCAATTGGCTATGGAAATGTTGCCACAGTTGTTTCACTTGCAATCAGCTAGAGGAGGGCTGCAATTCATGCAGAGACCATGAGCTGATCCTGAGCATCCCTTAAAATACACATGCTGCTGCCTAAGCAAAGCAGGTGTAAGTCTCCACATCCACCAGAGAGGGAGTAAGAGAGGCAGACAGAGGCACAAAAAAGCCAACAAGGGGTGGAAGAGTAAAACTTATGCATGTTTGTGCCACACACCTGTCAGTACAGGGTATCAAAACCCCAAGGACTATGCAGTGCTATCACATGTCCATGCAGTTATTGGATGTACCACATAGGTTACATGCTGGGGAGCCCTCAGAACATTTATATGATGGTGAGTGACATCTGAAACAGGGATATGGTAGCTATGTGGTAGGTGTAGTACAAGTGCCTGCCCACATGAACAGGTGTCAGTGTCAACACAGCCACACTCTCATAGGGATGCACACACATTGCTACACTTGGCAGGGCCAGGAATACAACTCATCACTAGTGGGATTGCCACAACATGGTACTGTGCAGGTATCACATGCTCTACAGGGGTCATATTGCAAAGGGTATGTGGAGGCATCTGACATTAGACAGCATGCTTCAGTATGGTAATGGGGTTGTAGTGAGTGTGAATGTGGTCATACGCATCATGCACCACACACACATACACAGGTGCCAGTACTGACATGCATGTGTGCACTTCTTCACGGGTGTGTTGGGGTTGCCAGTGCCAGATTACTATACAAGGCTAGGTGATGGGTATACCTTGGCATCAGGCCACATGACAATGGTCTTCTTTGTGGCTCAGGGGTGTAGTGTCTGGAGTTGCCCACACAGGTGGGTATTGTATTCACCATCCAGTCACCTGGGTGACTATTGCGTCTAAGCTGTGCTGTGCATTGCTTGCCATATATGTGTTCCTTAGTCTATGATATGGACAGTGTCTGGGATGTGCGCACCTCCCACATGCATGTGCAGTGACATGTGGAACTGTACCTGGGGTGTCTGGCCCATGTTGTGTACACAGATCGTTATCATCAGATATGCCAGTCCTGGCCTTATGTGGCAGGAACTGTTCATGTACAGCAGGTTTGCCCTGCACCTGCATTGATAGCATGATACCCATATTCCTTGGTGTCAGTGACATCTGTCCATACAGGGCTTGTGTTTCAGGCATGTTATGCCCTTTGTGGGTCACATTTGATGGCACCACAGGTGTTGCAGGTGTCCAGAGGGGAACATGGGGGAGGTGCACTGTTGGCATGTACATGCCTATTGGACTGATGGATAGGGTGCCATGCCCTCTGTAGCCCACTGCAATCACACCATGGTTACTATCAGTGGGCAGTATGCAGGGTACTACCAACATAGCAGCTGTTGCCTAAGAAAGTGTGTGTGTGTGTGTGTGTGTGTGTGTGTGTGTGTGTGTGTATGAGACATGGGTTGATAGTGTACCCTGGGTAATACAAGGATTTCTAACATTCAGCTGGCATTTATGTCACATTTAGGGGTATGTATTTGCACCCCAGCCTCTTGGCTAATTCAAATCTGTTATCCCTGTACGGTGGACATTGTGATGTATACTTGGGCCACCATATAAGAAGTTTGCAAAACCCACTCCACATTGAGTCCAGTTGTTACACACTCAAAACCACCACCACACAGGATACAAATGACAAACACACACACACACACACACACACACACACACACACACACACACACACACACACACACACACATACACCTGTCATGTCTGGGATTAGAACTCCTGCCTAACTAGTATATTACACTGTAGCACTACACCATTATAGGATGCCCCACGGAGATTACTGGAGTCCTCTTTCCCCAAAGGTGTATTCCACAGTGAATGACATCAGCAGGATTGCCAAACTAGGGCATTTGAATTGTAATGAATGTGACTAGCCTAAAATGCATTGCTCCCTACACAAACATAGAAACACACACAAAACATCCACAACTGCCATATGTGGGGATAGAATGCCTACCAGAGTTCTACATCACACTAAAGCATAATGCTGTTATAGGATGTACCACAGAGATTACTGGAGTGCCCTTTCCCTAAAGGTGTATTTCACAGTGAATGACATCAGCAGGATTGCCAAAGTAGGGCATTTGAATTAGCTTGAGTGTGACTAGCCTAAAATGCATTGCTCCCTACACAAACATAGAAACACGCACACAAAACATCCACAACTGCCATGTGTGGGGATAGAACCACTACCAGAGTTCTATATCGCACTACAGCATGATATTGTTATAGGATGCACCACGGAGATTACTGGAATGCCCCTTCCCCAAAGGTGTATTTCACAGTGAATGACATCAGCAGGATTGCCAAAGTAAGGCATTTGAATTGTAGTGAGTGTGACTAGCCTAAAATGCATTGCTCTCTCTACACACACACACACACACACACACACACACACACACACACACACACACACACACACTCACACAATTGCCAAGTCTGAGATTAGAACTCCTACCAACTAATTTATCACACTACAGTAGTATGCAGTCATAGGATGTGCTACAGAGATTACTGAGCGACAACTTTCCCAGAGGTGTATTTCTATGCGGATGACATCAGCAGCCTTGTCAACTAGAGCATTTGAATTGTAGGGTGTGTGACTACCCTAGAAAGCATTGCTCTCTACACAGACAGAAACATACACAAACACACACACACACACCCAGTTGCCATGTCTGGAATTGGAGCACCTACCTAACTAGTTTATCACACTACAGCATTACACAGTTATGGGATGTGCGATGGAGATTACTGGGCTGCAATTTTCCCAAAGATGTATTTCACAGTGGATGACCTCAGCAGGCTTGTCATAGCAGGGTTATGGGGAGGGCAGTGTGTGTGCATGGACCATAACCCATTCATCTAGACGTTGACATGCCACATGCGAGCACACACAGGGACATATTTCACAGGTACATGTATACAGCTGCTAGATGATTACTTCCTTGTAGAGTCATGTTGCACAGCTAGCACATGCACCACATAGTCTGTAATGCTGACAGATACTGGTGGCTAGTATCTACAATGAGTGACATCTGAACCTCATGTGGTTGTGGACCTTTGGCTGTGTGCTGGGTGGGACAGGCCTGGATGGTCCTTGTCACAGTCACCCTCTTCCACACATCTATGTCTGTCTACCTTTCGCTTATTATAGTGAGTTGTCCTTAGATATATGTCTGTATTCCTATCCACTGTATATGCAAAGCATGTGTGGTGCATACTGAGGAGTGTCTGCACTAACATCTGCGACTGCCAGATATGTCTAGTCCACTGGTGTTTGCAGACATGGCCATCATGTGTTTAAATGTGTGAGCAGATCTTTCAGTATGCTGTTGACTGACATTGCCTTCAGTTCTCTAATTGTGTGAGTATGCCCTGTATGCCAGTCTGTATTGAATGTGTGGATCGAGTCCAGGTAGTTTGTACTGCAGTGCTGACCTTTGTGTTGCACACGTACAGGTAGCATACAGTTTCTGCAGGGTATCCATCAATCATTTGGCATTGACTGTTACTACATTTCTACATAGGATGGGGGGCACACCTATTTTTACATTTCTACCCAGGATTGGGGGGGGCACATCTCACTATTACTACATTTCTATTTAGGAATGGGGGCACACCTGACTATTTCTACATTTTTACACAGGACTGGGGGGCACACCTGACTGTTACTACATTTCTACATAGGATGGGGGGGCACACCTAACTATTTCTACATTTCTACAGAGGCTTGGGGGGACACACCTGAATGTTACTACATTTCTATGTATGATGGGGGGGCACAGCTGACAGTTGTACACATTTGCTATGACTGTACTGGTATATCAAGGTACTCCATTTCATTCTGTATTCTTACCTATCATGCTGACTAAAAGCATACCAGTGAACTACAAACCTTAGCTTTGATTTACCTACATATTAGTTTCTGACTTCCTACCCTTCAGAACTAATGTCCCACTGCTTGACCTGCTGTAGTCTGCCTGTGTAGGCCTGGGGGGGTTACCCATAGGCATCTTTCAGAGGCCATAGCACAGCCTTTGTTTGTGTTTCTCTACACCTGTGCTGCTGGTTGTGACTGTTGGGTATGTGAACTCCCCCCCCCTGACTGGCATGTGTGAGTCACTTACCTTGTGGGTGTCCCAGTATCGAGGGGGGTGCTGCAGGGCTGCCTATGTTGGATGCACATAGTACACTCCCTACACATGGTTGAGCACAGGTAGTGTAATGTTTGGCCTCCCTTTTATTGTATGGGAGAGTCAGAGAGAGGTGTTATTCCCTGGGTCCCTCCTGTGTCAGTGTATGTGCTATACGCGCCTCTTTTTCCAAAGCCAGGGCATACTGGGCATGCCTCCTTCTGCCTACTGGGCCAGGCTCAGGTTGTTCCTCCTCTGAGTCACTCTGTGCCTGTGCAGGCCTCGGCAATGGTGGGGGGTTGTGTGGCTCTGCCCCGTGCTGTTCCTGCTGCAGCTGTTTCCACAGGATCATATTGTGTAGCATGGCACATACAAGGACAATTTGGGTACATGTAGCTGGTGAGTACTATAAGGCTTCACCGGATGTGTCTAGGTACTGTAACTGTAACTTGAGCATCCCAAACACATGCTCTACAATAATTCTGGTCTGTGCATGTGCCTCATTATGGAGTTCTTGTTCGGGTGTGTGTGCATTTCTGATGGGTGTCATCAGCCACGGCTCCAGTGCGTATCCAGCATCCCACACTATGTGACTGTGAGGGGATGTCCCCATTGGCAAATCTCTGGTACAGCTGCATCAGATGTCAGATGTGGGAATTGTGATAGCTTCCAGGGCAGCCAACACACACATTCATTATTATGCCCTGGGCATCTCACACGACCTGGCAGTTGATGGAGGGGAAGCCGTTGCGGTTGATGTAGACCCTACTTCGCTTACCAGGTGGTGCTTTGATGTATATGTGCATGCCGTCTATAGCACCCACTACCTCAGAGTACTCTGCTATTTGGTGGAACACTTGAATATTGCTGGACAATGCCTCACGGGTGTTGGGGAAATATACGTGCTCACCAACATGTGCTGACATGGCATCCAGGAACTGGTGGAGTACCCTGGATGCTGATGCCTGTGAAATCCCCATCATATCCCCAGTTGGCCTTTGGAAGGTACCTGTAGCTAGTATTCTTAGGCCTACACATACCTTGGTATCCACTGAGATGGGTTCCTCTCTGTTAGTTCTGTATGTGAGGTGTGGCCGGCACAGCTCAACAATTTGCAGTAGAATGCCCCTGTCCACCCTATAGTGCTCCACTATCTCCAGCTAATGTAACCCCTGGTAGGTTACCCTGGGTCTGTACACTCTTCTCCGTCTCCTCACTGTGGGTTGGTCGACAGCATTTGCATCCTCATAATGCTCAGCCTCTTCCACAAGTTGTTGTATGATAGCTATTGCAGCCCCTATCATTTTGCTGTTGTGAGTGTTAAAAGTTCCCCGCTTGTTTACACCGGTGGTGTAGAGTGTGGGAAAAACCAGAGGGGAAGGTGTTTGCATAGTTTATAGTAGTGTTCTGGGCTGTGCCGGTCTGCTGCCTGTGTAATTGGCTGATTCTGATACATTTCACCTATCAACTATGCTAGTTCTCCTAGATTACCTTTCTACTGCTGTTTTCCCTTCCCATTGCCTTCCTGTTTAAGCCCAGGGGCACGCCACACAAACATAGTGCTCAAATGTGCACAGAGCTGCTATTTCCTGGTTTAACTTTTTTAAAATCTTTAAAACACAGTGCACGGCACGCACACCTGCTTAGGTAATGTACACGGTACTAGGCAGAGTCAGACACACCCCTTTGCTTAGCTGTGCTTAGCTAGGAGCAAAGGGCTCCAATCCACTTACAGTATGCCTGATACCCCCCTCACTAACTCCTAGGCTTGCACCAAGCT
Source organism: Protopterus annectens (assembly GCF_019279795.1). Taxonomy (NCBI): domain Eukaryota; kingdom Metazoa; phylum Chordata; order Ceratodontiformes; family Protopteridae; genus Protopterus; species Protopterus annectens. Next base: position 621,396,189 of record NC_056736.1, read on the forward strand.
TTTCCTACTCTTACATTATTGGGACCTGACTAGCATGCTGAGGAAAACTGGGATTTACTATTATTCCCCTCATTTGCATAGGATTGCCTGCTAATGCATAGTTACATGTCTCACAATGAACCTCCCCCCTTAGTAACCACTACTCACTGGCCATGTTGTCTTCTGCCTGCCATTGACTTGCAAATAATGATTTTAGTTAGAATGCTTATTTTAGGTTTATTTTATTATCCCCCCCGACCCCATTTGCGCGCATCTGCCCTACGCTTAAACAGCCGAGATCGGCTAAAAAAAATAAAAGTTGATTTTTTTTTATTTTTTATGTTGTTTGCAATGCCAATGGCCTTATACTTGGCCGTTGGCATGCTTCCTGACTGATATGCAGCCTTTATTTGGAGCTGTCATGGCTCCATTTTTGATTTTGCAGAAATGTACTTGGTTACTAAGCGAGTACATTTCTGCAGATTGCACTAGTACTGCAAAGTCAGCTGCAAGCTTCCTGGATCACAAATTCACCTCATTTGCATGGATTTCTCCTACAAATGCGGTGATTTGCATATAGGGGCTTAGTCCATGCAGGACTAGTGCAGGAGTGCTCATGCATGTCCTTGCAGGCTGTTCCTGGATCGCATGACAGACATATTGCCTGCTAGAGCTCCTGCACTGATCCTGCACACCATGCAAGGCATACAGAATCTGGAGGACAATGTCTGAAATCCTATATTCTTTACTGCATATTAACTATTGATATTTACTAGAGGACCACATCTTTCTGTGGAAACAGGGCATAACATGGGACCCATTATTTCGTCCTACCTGCCTCCCCTCCATTCCTGCTCTTCTTACTCATAACTCCCTTGCAGTCACTGGGAAGTCCATATCTTTAAATTACATTTGTTTACCACTTTGTCTTCTTTTCTTTTTTTTTTTTTCTTTCCAGGGTGTTAACCTGCTCACAGCAGGTGGCAATGACCACACAAGACATTTCTCCCTTTCTCTTCCTGCATCATAGTACAGCCCCCTTGCAAGGTGCACTGACGTCAGCATTGACTTCACACACACTGCAGGCCCTTATCAACCAGCGCCATGCTATAGTACTGAAGCAACATGCAGGCCAGCCTTAACCACCAATGCCTGTCTCCTGCTTCCCCCATCATGGCTCATGGAACTATTCACATTCACTGCCTCCTGCCCTCAGGTATGTGCCCCCATTGATGCACTGCCTTCCATCACCAGCAGCCTAACTGCTCTACTTAGCCATTTAAGGTGTGGAAATCATGTTAACAACTATTTCTATCTGCATTACTCTGTTGTTGCTATTTATTTCTATAAATGGTTCAGGGAACAGAATATACTCAGCAGGGTGGTGGTCTTGTAAAGCTTCACAAACAGGTCATAGTACCCTCAAAATGTTCATTCTTTCTCCAAGAGATTGTCATGTATTTATAAGTAATTTTTAAAGTTTCACTTAAATTTATTCTTTTGTTAAAGGTTCTTTGTATTTATTACACCCCATGCAACCTCTAAACTGCTCCACACCCTTGCACTACCTGGCAAAACCTACTCCACACTGCCCTATTGATGATGACTCCTGGCCTTCTGGTCTACTCCCAGTAAATTTCTCTCACCACCTAGGATATACCTAGGAAGCCCCACAAACTGTGCAGCACTTACCCTGTAGCTGCAACCCAGTGCCTACTGTTTAGACTGAATTTTCAGTCACTTGGAAGCTGGCAATTGCATGTGCATACAAACCCCCACACCAAAGACACAAAGAACCTGCTCTCTGAAATTAAATATACACGACTTCTCCCCTATCTAAAATTAATACATATATTTGGACGGTGCAGTGGTGTGGTGGTTTGCATTGTCCCCTCACAGCAAGAGGTTCTCCAGTTTGATTCTCAGCTGGAGTGCCTTCTGTGAGGAATCTGCATGTCCTCCCTAAATTTGTGTGAGTTTTCTGTGGGTCCTCCAGTTTCCTCCCATATTACAAAGACGTGTCTGGAGCATTTCTCTCCAAGCCGCTGCTGAAAATTGCCTCGTTCCAAGTCGGACTTTCCTGGCAAACAAATGTTAATTAAAAAAAAAATATATATATATATATATATATATATATATATATATATATATATATATATATATATATATACAGAGAGAGAGAGGGTTCCATTCAAATGGTTGATTACACATTCTGCCAGATTCAGCTAGCCCTGCACGGTGTGCAAGAACAGTGCAGGAGCTACAGCAGACAATATGTCCACTGTGCGATCCAGGAATAAGCTGTAGGGATGTGCACGAGTGCTCCTGCACTATTCCTGCATGGATGCAGCTCCAGTATGCAAATTACCCCATTTGCAGGTGAAAACCATGCAAATGAGGTGAATTTGTGAACCGGGAAGCTGGCAGCCAGCCGTTCAGGACTAGTGTAATCTGCAGAAATGTACTCGGTTAGTAACTGAGTACATTTCTGCAAACTACAAAACAGAGCCATGACAGCTCTAAATCAAGGGTGTATATAACGTGTAAAGCATGCCAATGGCCAAATATATGGCCATTGGCATGGAAAACAGTTAGAAAAAAAAAATAATGTTTATTTTTTTAGCCGATTTCAGCAGTTTAAGCATAGGGCAGAGGCGGACAAAGGGGATCGGGTGAAAAATAAAAAAAAAATAACCTGAAATAAGCATTCTAACCAAAATCACTATTTTGCCATTATACTCAATGGTAGGCAGAAGACAACATAGCCAGTGAATAGTGGTTGCTAAGGGGGGGATACTCAGTGTGAGACCTGTAACTATGCATCAGCAGGCAATCCTAAGCAAATGAAAGGAATGATACTGAATCCCAGATTTCCCCTCAATGCTCCTCAGCACCCAACAGTGTAAGTGCAGGAATAGCTTGGAGCAAGCCTAGGAGTTAGCTGACATCATAGGGGTGTGTGTCAGGCATACTGTAAGCGGATTGGAGCCCTGTGGCTCAGGTTTGCCCTTAGATTAGCAGAGCTAAGCAAGGGGGTGCGTCTGAGGCTGCCTAGCATTGTTTAAATTGCCTGAGTGGATGTGCACACCGCACACCAGGTCTTAAAGGGAAAAAAAGTAAACCAGGAAATAGCAGCTCTATGCACATTTGAGCACTGTGTTTGCGCGGTGCACCCCCAGGATTAAACAGGAAGGCAGTGGGAAGGGAAAACAGTAGTAGGAAGGTAATCAAGGAGAACTAGCATAGCTGGCAGGTGAAATGTATCACAATCAGCCAATTACACAGGCAGCAGACCAGCCTAGCCCAGAACACAACTATAAACTATGCAAACACCTTTCCTACTCTACACCACTGGTGTATACAAGCGGGGAAATTTTAACAAACAAAAACAACAAAATGATAGCTGTCATACATCAACATGTGGAAGAGGCTGAGGGTGGTGAGGATAAGAATGCTGTCGACCAACCCACAATGAGGAGATGGAGAAGAGTGTACAGACCCAGGGTAACCTACCAGGGGCTGCATGAGCTGGAGATAGTGGAGCACTAAAGGGTGGGCAGGGACCTCCTACAGCAAATTGTTGAGCTGTGCCGGCTATGCTTGACACACAATACTAACAGAGGGGAACTCATCCCAGTGGATACCAAGGTATGTGTAGGTCTAAGAATACTATCCACAGGTAACTTCCAAAGGCCAACTGGGGATATCATGGGGATCTCGCAGGCATCAGCATCCAGTGTACTCCATCAGTTCCTGGATGACATGTCAGCATATGCTGGTGAGCACGTATATTTAACCAACATCCATGAGGTGTTGGCCAGCAATATGCATCTCTTCCACCAAATAGCAGTATATCCTGAGGTAGTGGATTCTATAGACTGCATGCACATATGCATCAAAGCACCACCCGGTGAGCGGGGTAGGGTCTACTTCAACCACAAGGGCTTCACCTCCATCAACTGCCAGGTCATGTGCAATGCCCAGGGCATTATAATGAATGTGTGTGCTGGCTGCCCTGGAAGCTATCATGATTACCACATCTGGCATCTAACACAGCTGTACCTGAGATTTGCCAATGGGGACATCCTATACAGTCATCTAGTGCTGGATATGCACTGGAGCTGTGGCTGATGACACCCATCAGAAATGCACACACACCCGAACAAGAATTCCATAATGAGGCACATGCACAGACCAGAATTATAATAGATCGTGTGTTTTGAATGCTCAAGTCACTGTTCCGGTGCCTGGACACATCCGGTGGAGCCTTGCAGTACTCACCAGCTACATGTACTCAAATTGTCATTATATGTGCCATGCTACACAATATAATCCTGCTGAAACAGCTGCAGCAGTAACAGCACGGGGCAGGTCCACACAGCTCCCCACAGTTGCCAAGGCATGCACAGGCACAGAGTGACTCAGAAGAGGAACAACCTGAGCCTGCCTCAGTAGGCAGAAGGAGGCATGCCCAGCATGCCATGGCCTTGGCAAAGAGGCAACACATAGCACATACACTGACACAGGAGGGACCCAGGGAATGACACCCCTCTCTGACTCGCACATACAGTAAAAGGGATACCAAACATGACACTACCTGTGCTCAGTCATGTATAGGGAGTGTACTATGTGCATCTGACATAGGCAGCCCTCCAGCACCATCCTCAATACTGGCACACCCACAAGGTAAGTCACTCTTCCTACCAATTGCCGAATGGAGTAGTATCTGTTGTTACTTGTATCTCGGGTATGGATGTGAGCATGTAAGGGAATTGGGTGGCTGAATGGGATGCCAGCAGATAGTAGACACCTATAGTGGTAGCATGAGATCTGTAACAAATACTGGTGTCACCAAAGTAGCCAGTGCCACACATGGTGACAAAACTCAATGCAGGAAATGTGCTGGGCCACATGTGCGTCCATATGACACACACATGCCAGTCAGGGAGATTCATATACCCAACAGCAGTCTCAGACAGCAGGACAGGTGTAGACAAGCACAAACAAAGGCTGTGCTAAGGCCTCTGAATGATAACTATGGGTAACCCCCCATACCTACACAGACAGACTACATCAGGTCAGGCAGTGGGATGTTAGTTCTGAAGGGTAAGAAGTCAGACACTGATATGTAGGTCAATCAAACCTAAGACCTGTAGTACACTGATATGCCTCTAGTCAGCATGATAGGTTACAATACAGAATGAAATGGAGTATTTGGCATACCAGTACAGTCATAGCAAATGAGTACAAGTCTCAAGTGTGCCCCCCAATCCTATGTAGAAATGTAGAAACAGTCAGGTGTGCCCCCAATCCTATGTAGAAATGTAGAAACAGTCAGGTGTGCCCCCCCCTGATCTTATGTAGAAATATAGAAACAGTCAGGTGTGCCCCCATCTCCAATCCTATGTAGAAATGTAGAAAAGTTCAGGTGTGCCCCCCCAATCCTATGTGGAAATGTAGCAACAATCAAGTGTGCCCCCCCAATCCTATGTAGAAATGTAGAAACAGTCAGGTGTGCCCCCCAAATCCTATGTAGAAGTGTAGTAACAGTCAGGTGTGCCCCCCAGTCCTATGTAGAAATGTAGAAAACAGTCAGGTGTGCCCCCCCAATACTATGTATAAATGTAGTAAAAGTCAGGTGTACCCCCCTCCAATACAATGTACACATGTAGTAACATGTATAAGTATAATACCAGTGGAGCACAGATGACCTGAGGTGGCCAAGGTAGCAGGATAGATTGTAGCATGTGTACAATATGCAGGTATGCGTGTGTCAGGTTGGTGTGTGCTTCATATTGTGTGAGAGTGGTCAGTATGTATGCATGGTGAGGTTTGACCTGGTGGCCATTGCCCAGTACTGCCAATGACAGGGCCAAGTCCTCACAACTGCAGTGCCAAACACAATGCTCCCCAGTATAACACATTCTAGCAGTATGCCATTGTAAATGTATGGAGGTAATATGTGTCACCATCTAAAAGATGGACATGGCATGACTGTTTGGCCAGATATACAAGCAGTACACAGGGGAAAGTGCCCCAGACAGACAATGTATAATGTGTAACCGTGAAATGGACATACCCTTGGATTTGTATATACAGGTGTGCATCACATTATCTGGCCTTGTAGTAGGGAATACCGATGTCTGGCCAATCACTCGCAGATCACAAAGGTCATAGGAATGATGTATTGGGAAACATCTGATGTCCCTGCACAGGCCAGCATAAGTGGAATGCCCCACACATATCTGTGAGTCAGATGCAAGTAGTGTCCATAGCACATATGCACCCAGCTCACCCGACCACCTCCCACAGGTACCTCTCCAGTCTTATCCCTACTGTTGGGAATGGGTATAATATGACCCCCACCTGTGTATGGCAATAGCAAAACAATGCAGCATGCAATGCAGGTGTCCCATGTAGGTGTGTCCCTAGCTGTAAGCAGCACCCTGCCAGCATCCACACCACCTCAATATTGACAGAAAGTATTGGCATGAACACCTAGCACACCTACCCTGTCACCCCAGGGGAATATACGGTATGGCAGTCTGGTACTGTAGGACTGACAGAATGCAATGGTCTACTACAGCTGGCCTGCATCACTACCAAATGGCCTACAGTCCTCTGCCAAAGGCCTGCGTCTCACTTGTACTGCCAATGTATGTTATGTCATGGACTCCCAAATAACAAAATAACACAGTCCACAGAACCCATATGCAAGGTCATGTGGACAAACCACAATAACATGCCCACCATGTCCCACTGCATAAACTGTGGACCAACACCAAAACACTACTGTTATGAGGTGATAACTATAAGGAAAGTATAAGAGAATGTTTGCATAATGTATGGAAGATGATAGAATAATGGGGGGGGGGGAGCCTGGACAGCATGGAATGTGCAAAGTCCAAAACACAGCCGGTTGCACATACTATCCCTGGCTGCAAACACAAAAATGGGTGGCTACAAACCTGCCTGTACACCTCAACAGGGGTAATGTCCTGACTTATGACCCCTGCCTCTGGGTAACCTGTGTGAATCTGTACAGCTGTGAGGTATTGCCATGGCAAGATAAGGCCATACTGTCACATCTATGGATGTAGAAATATGGGATCCTCTGCCACCACTGTACCAAGGTGCTGAACCGGTTACATAGACCCAGCAGCAATTATCTGCAGATCCCCCTCCAGAATGTAATTAGTTTGCAGGAATATGTAGGCATTTGACCACAATACTGGACACAGCTGCAATCACCCTGTGTTCACCAGGACATCACTGCGAGCAAAAATGTCTACCTGACAGTACTTAAGGACATAAAACATCACAGTGTATAACACTACACATCTGCATATCTCTGCTAACACCAGTACCGTGTAGCAGAAGCAGCACAGACACAATTACCTACAGTACATACATTCCTTGCCCAGGTTGACCCCATATTGCCAACTGATCTACAGATATCCTGCCGAAACAGTTTGCTAGCTGTAGGTGTAGAACATAAAAGTCTGCACTGGAGTACAATCTACCTAGAATGGATCCATACATGCAATACAGAAGGGCATGCTGGGCATGCTCCCACACTTGGAGAAATGAAGGCAATGTCAGACATCAACATGCTGAATAGTCATACTGGGCATGCTCACACACAAACAAATGAAGCCCATGTCTGGCAACAACAGTGGACCATACATATCTGACAGTTGCAGATGTTAGTGCATACACTCCTCAGTATGCACCAGTCAGGCTTTGCACACACATTGGACAGGAATGCACACATATATCCAAGGACAACACACTATAATATGCCAAATGTACACATACATATATGTGTGGAAGAGAGTGACAGTGACAAAGAACCTTCCATCATGAGGCCTGTCCCACCCAGCACACAAACAAATGGCTACAACCACATGATGTGCAAATGTCACTCACCGTAGAAATTAGCCACTGGTATCCCTCAGCATTATAGACTCTGTGGTCCTAGTGCTAACTGTGCAATATGACTGTACAAGGCAGTAGTCATCTAGCAGTTGTATACAAGTACCTGCAGAATATAAACCTGTGTGTGCCTGAGTGTGGTGTGTCTACCTCTAGATTAATGGGTTATGGCCCATGCGCACACACTGCCCTCCCATAGCTCTAGTATGGCAAGCCTGCTGATGTCAGTCACTGTGAAATACACCTTTGGGGAAGGGATAGCCAAGTAATATATGTGGTGCATCTTATAACTGTGTAATGATGTAGTGTGATATACTAATTAGGTAAGAGGTCTAATCCTAGATATGGCATCTGTGTAGAGAGCAATGCTTTTTAAGCTAGTCATACTCACTACCATTCAAATGCCCTACTTAGACAAACCTGCTGATGTCATTCACTTTGAAATACACCTTTAGGGAAAAAGTAGCCCAGTAATATTTGTGGTGGGTCCTATAACTGCATAATGCTGTAGTGTGATATCCTAGTTTGGTAGGAGTTCTAATCCCAGCCGTGGCAACTGTTCGTATGTTTGTCTGTGTAGGGAGCAATGCTTTTTAGGCTAGTCACACCCACTACAATTCAAATCCCTACCTTAGCAAGCCTGCTGATGTCATTAACTTTGAAATACACCTTTGGGGAAAGAGTTGCCCAGGAATCTCTGTAGCATGTCCTGTAGCTGTGTAATGTTGTAGTGTAATAAACTAGTTAGGCAGGAGTTCTAATCTCAGACATGGCAATTGTGTGTGTGTGTTTGTCTGTGAAGGGAGCAATGCTTTTAGGCTACTCACACTCACTACAATTCAAATGCCCTACTTTGGCAAGCCTGCTGATGTCATTCACATTGAAATACACTTTTGGAAAAGAAGTTGCCCAGTAATCTCCATGGCACGTCCTATAAGTGTGTAATGTTGACATGTGATACACTCATTAGATAGGAGTTCTCATCCCAGACATGACAACTGTGCCTGTCTGTGTAGGGAGCAATGCTTTTTAGGCTAGGCACACTCACTACAATTCAAATGCCCTACTTTGGCAAGCCTGCTGATATCATTCACTTTGAAATACACTTGGGAAAATAATAGCCCAGTAATATCTGTGGTGCATCCTATAACTGTATAATGCTGTAGTGTGATAAATTAGTTAGGTAGGAGTTCTATTCCCAGACATGGCAATTGTGTGCATATCTGTCTGTGTAGGGAGCAATGCTTTATGGGCTAGTCACACTCACTACAATTCAAATGCCCTACTTTGGCAAGCCTGCTGATGTCACTCACTTTGAAATACATCCTTGGGAAAGGAGTAGCCCAGTAATCTCTGTCATGTGTCCTATAACTGTGTAATGCTGTAGCGTGATAAACTAGTTAGGTGGGAGTTCTATTCCCAGGCATGGTGTGTCTGTGTGTGTGTGTGTGTGTGTGTGTGTGTGTGTGTGTGTGTGTGTGTGTGTGTGTGTGTGTGTGTGTGTGTGTCTGTGTAGGAAGCAATGCTTTTGAGGCCATTCACAGTCACAACAACCTCCATTGCCCTTCTTTGGCAGGCCTGCTGATGTAATTCCCAGTGAAATACACCTTTCGGGAAGAAGTAGCCCAGTAGTCTCTGTGGTGCATCCTCTAACAGCGTAATGCTGAAGTGTGATATAGTAGTTCATTTGGGGTTCTATTCCCAGACATGGCACATAAGTGTGTGTGTGTTTCTCATTTGTATCCTGTGTGGAGATGGCTGTGCATGTGTAACAACTGGACTCATTCTGGAGTAGGTTTTGCAAATTTCTTATATGGTGGCACTATTATATGTCCACCTTACAAGGATAACAGATGTCAAATAGCCGAGAGGCTGGAGTGCCAATCCATTCCCCTACATGTGACATCAAGGCCTGGCAAACAAAGTAAGCAACCCTTCTATTACCCAGAGAACACTCTCAACCTATGTCCCATGCACAAACACACTTGCCTAGGCAACAACTGCTATGCTGGTAGTACTCTGCACATTGCCCGCAGATGGTAACCATGGTGTGATTGCAGTGGACTACTGAGGGCATGGCACCTTGTCCCATCACTACAATAGGCACATAATTGCAGACAGTGTGCCTTCACTATGTTCCCCACTGGATGCCTGCAACAACTGTGGTGCCATCAAATGTGACACACAAAGAACATACCATGCTTTAAACACATGTCCTGTATGGACAGATGCCACTGACTCCAGGGAATACTTGTATCATGCTATCAATGTAGGTGCAGGGTCAACCTGGTTTCCATTACCAGTGCACGCCACATGAGGCCAGGACTGGCACATCTGATGATAACAATCTGTGCACACAACATGGGCCAGACACCCCTGGTCACTGAACATGCATGTGGAACATGTGCACATCCCAGACACCATCCATGTCATGGACTATAGAACACATATATGGCAAGCATTGCACAGCACTGGCCACACACAATAGTATCCCAGGTGACTGGATGGTGAATACAACAACCACATGTGTGGGTCAATCCAGACAATATACCACTGAGCCACACTGCAGAACATTGTCATGTGTCCTGATGCCAAGGTATACCCTTCACCTAGCCTTGTATAGCCTTCTGGCACAGTCAACCACTACACACCCATGAAGCAATGCACCCATGCATGACTGTACTGGTACCCTGTGTCTGTGTGTGTGGAGTATAATGCTTTCAACCACATTCACACTCACTACAATTCCCATTGACCTACAGAAGCATGCTGTCTGTCAGACACCTTCAAATACCCTTTGCCCATATAACATCTGGATACCCCTGTGGTGCATGTGATACCTGCGCATTACTGTACTGTGGCAAACTAGCTAGTTAGAAAGTCTTTCCTGACCCTGCCAAGTGTGTCAATGTGTGTGTGAGTCCCTGAGAGAGTGTGGCTGTGTTGATGTTGACACCTGGTCATGTGGACAGGCATGTGTACTACACCTACTTTATTGCTACTATATCACTGTTGCAGATATCCCTCACCAACAGATATACCTTTGGACAGCTCATCAACATGTAAGCTATGTGGCGCATGCAATAACTGCATAGACATGTGCTAGCAATACATAGTTAGTCAGGGGTTTGAACCCCTGTACTGTTAGGTGTGGGACACAAACATGCTTAGGTTTTACTCTGTCACCCCCTCTCTGACTTACTTTGTCTCTGTCTCTCTCACTTCCTCTCTGGTAGATGTGGAGAGGTACACCTGCTTTGCTTAGGCAGCAGCTTGTGTCTTGTAAGTGATGCTCATGATTAGCTGATGGTCTCTGCATGAATTGCAGTCCCCCTTTAGCTGATTGCATGTGGAACAGCTGTGGTAACATTCCCATAGTCAATTGCATGGAAACACACTCCAATATCTAGGAATATCATGTTGCTGTTGGGCCTTCTCATTCACTGTGAACAGGACCTACATTTGGTGTTTGGCAAAAAGCATCACAGATGGTATTGGGATTTACCTCTAAATACATACACTGTGGAAACAGGCCAACAGACAGGAGGGGGATGTGCGAGACATGACTATAGAATGTAAGTGTTGCTCTTCTGCATTTGGAGTAATATCAGTTTAAAGGGGTGTGTGTGGATATGGCTGGTCTACATGATTTAATACCTGTCATGACAGTGTTATGTGTTTGAGGAAACTCCCATCCGTATTGTTATCTGCAGACTGGGTAGTGTGTGAAGCTTTTTGTTTCTTGTGTTACTCACAGAACACCTATCTCAGAACTGCAGAAGCATAGTGTGAGGATTGCAGTCACTACTTGGTGACAGCTATGAGAGTTACTGACTTCATATCCCCCATAGGACATATGTTACAACAAACCCTGGTACGACAGTAAATGTATGAAGTTATCACAGCAACATGCCAATATTGGAGCAGTGTTTGCAGCTCCAGCCACAAGTCTGTCAACCTTTGTACATATGTCATGCAGTAAGAGGTGCATATGTTATGTACACCATTATTTATTGACATCATACCTGATAACAAGCCAGTCAGATATCAGACTGCGAGACATGTTATGTATAGCAGGGGTTGTTTCTGAGGACATACCTTGGGCATTCTGCAGTTGTGTGTACAGTACTGGGGTCTGTGTACTTATGGTGATTGTTGACAGTATGTGTATTGTGCATACGTACCTTGGGCCATGCACAGACTGTGGTAGATGCCATTGTTATTGGTCCTATTCTAGCTATTACATACTGTTCCAGTATATGGTACCCTATTGTCTCACATGTCTGTAGGGACAGACACACATGTGTCCCATACCACAGACAGGCATCGGACCACACTGTGTCATGAACCAGTGTATGTAGAGTTAGTGTGTGAGTGGCACATATGAGGATGGTGTTTATCAGACAGTCCATATAGTGTCATATTAAGCTTGTGTACCATATGTGGCTGTGGCTGTGTTTAAATTGGTTGTGGGTATGCACTTTCTCACATGTGTCTGTTACTCTGTGCTGTGGCATGTGTGTAGAACCTGCTATAATTGCAAATACATGTGTATTCCCCCATACAAAATGTAGTCCAGTGTTGTCGCAGTCTGCCTGTAGTTTGCACAGTGCTGTGTGACATACCTAGCAGCCTATTGTAATTACCCAGTATGCTGTTATGTCCAGTTATTTGCAAGACATACTACTGCCAAGCCACCATAACTGCTGTGTATTTCTGACAAAGCAGTGGGATTCTGTACAGATGTATGTCACTAACTACTGGGTATTACTCTGCACCACCAGGTAATATGTGTCAGGACAGACTGGCGTGTGTGAATGCATAAACTGTGTGGTCATACGTAGTCCAGTATTTATGTGATATACCCATGTACTATTAACATCCACATTGTGAGGCGTGGTCCACATGTCTCGCATGAAGGGGATTTGTGAACATCTCTGAACTGACCACAGACTGCCAGACTGTCCACATATATTGGTCATATTTCTGCTGTAGCCCACAGGATCATTACTGTACTAGCAGTAGTACTGTACTATGATTTCCTTAGGATGTCTGTCAGTAGCCAATGGTGCACATGTCAAAAGCAGATGTGACCTCCCACACACAACATGTCTGTTAGGACAACCTCTGTTACAGTAGGAACAGTCGACATATATACCTGCAATGCATAGATGACATCCCCTTACACTAAGAGGTTGAGACTATTGGTGCTGAGGTAAGACTACACTCCATGTTCTGGACATATGGTAAACATATATGTAGATATATATATATATATATTTATATATATATATATATATATATATATATATATATCATATATATCCATATATGCTAAGCTACAGTTAAATGTATGGATGCTTACACCATGTACGCTTTGCTCACCAGTGCGCAAATTTGCTTAGCTGTTACATTGCAGCAATGATGACACCAGATAAGCATGGCTCAGCCCTGGTAACCAATGCCCACATCCCAGTCTGATAACATAGCAGGGTAATGACATCTTTAATAAGTGTATGTAATGCCATGTACAATACACACATCTATGTGCTGTCATTACCGTAGCAAGGGGTGTGAGTGTCATGTCTGGGACACACAAGTATATAAGACCTGTACAGCGCTGTTATCTATGTGAATGTGTTACATACAAGGATAGCAACCCAGGTTACGTGCTGTCACACTGGTATGTAGTATATCATGGCAGTACTACTGTTGACAGTGCTTTTCCAGGCAAGAGTAGAGTCCTAAATGTAGTATTGACAACAAGCACACCTGCAGACATAGCTGGACTCTGAGGCCTCACTGTCATGTAACTGGTGTGTGAGCTGTGTCACAGTATATATCCCCTACTGGATAATAATCTGACATGTGGAATGTAGCAGTAGACTACCATCTGTAGAGCACATGTCAGTGAGGGCTTCCAGCATGTAGTAATGACATACATATTGGTGTCAAATGTCTATCTGATGACACATTCAACCTACTGCATAGCTACTTGGCAAGTTGATGTCTGTCAGTCCCTGTATAGATGTGCAAATGGCAGGTATCCAGCTTGGATATGTACAGGCAACCTATGCCTGACTGACACTGACATGTCTGCCCAGCTGTGTTATAACTGGCACATATAGGAGACAACACCCTGTACTCACCACATGCCATGGGTACCTCCACTGCACTACCACAGTCAACAGAACATGCTTGGGTACATGTCTCCATCACAGAAACTTGCCATGTGTTGTAATACATGTTCCATACATGTCAACTGGATCACCTCAGTGGCCATTTGCAGTGGGCACCCAGAGGATTGGCTGATGCATGTTACTCTCACCCTGAGGGTCACCACAGTGGTGTCTGTTGATAGATTGCCTGCTGGCACATGGCAGGTGGCATGATATCACTGTACACACATCCCCTACACAACCCATCTCTCTATGGACAATAGCCAGGTACACACCTATGACCACCTGCAGTGATGCATCCCAGTACTGACACATGTGTATGTGCGCATTACTGAGGATAGCAGTGTCTGTGTGTTAGTACACCTGTAGTTGGGAATACCATGAGGGCCTTCACAACCACTGCAACACCCATTGCCATAGTCAGATGTGGCTGCTGCCGTTTTGGACATTACATGTACCCTGTTACACTCCTCTCCCTAACAGCTACATGAGCTTTGCAGTACCAGTGCAACAGTGTTATACAAATGGGTTGATAGGCATGGGATACCCATTGCATTCTGGCAAGTTTGTGTATGTGTGCATGTCTGTATATCTGTAGGGTACAGCATTCCGAGGCCACATACTCCTATTACAATACGCATTGTCACACAGTAGTACAGATAGTGTTGTTGCTGCCCATAGGTGAGGCATGACAATGTAACACCCTACTATGCCTTTAACATGTGCATTAGATGCATATCCCTGTAGTACCACTGTTGGGATATACAATGGGTTATATCACAGTTGTGGGCAATGTATGATGGTGGGTATGTCAAAGTGTCATCATGGGTTCCAGTGAGTATAATATCCACTGTGGTATGTGGGTGCTGTGTACACTGTCATTGCACCACGGTATATTTATTTATTTATTTATTTTTATTTTATATTTGTTGACCGGGCTAGTCTAGCTGGATACATATCCATTTTCAGCAGAGGCCCGGGGAGAAAAGCTCCATGCACAAATACATTAAGGCATTAAAAACTGACTAGCTTAAATTATACAGCATAATATGTAAAGAAAGTAAGTTTTGTGAATACTGTACAGCGACATTAGAGTAGATTTTGGAGATAAACATGTCTTAAGTCAATAGAGGGGTTACAAAATAATCAGGCAACAGTTAAACATAGTAATTAAGCATCAACATTCATTTGAGAGAAAAAATAAAAACCAATAAGTAAGAGAAAGAAAAATAGAGACTAGGAAGGACAATAATGCAGGTAAGAAGGGGTTAGTATAGCAATAACCCACGCCTGGGTGTGGGTAATGCTGGATTTACCCACGGTTGGCGTGGTTTGGTCCCGGTGAAGCCAGGGACCAAACAAAGCCAACCGTGGATAAATACAGCATTACCCACACCCAGAAGTGGTTATTGCTATTATATGACATTATTTAAGAAAATAAACTATTACTTTTCTTAAATAATGGCATAGTATAATGCCTGTTTACTGCCCTTCCGCAGATGTCTGGCATCCGCGGCAGTTCTGATGTACTGGCGCCTGCAGTACATCAGAGGTGTGGCAAAGCACGGAGAAAGCAAGATCTCAGTTGCTTTTTATTGTTTTGCTATGTTACATGGGTTTAACATACGAGACAGTTTAAAATAAGCAACGGAGATGTCCGTTGCTTATTTTAATGTCTCATCGCCATGTTAAACCCATTTAACATAGCAAAACAGTAAAAGCAACGGAGATCTTGCTTTCTCCTCGTTTTGTCTCGCTATGTTAAATGGGTTTAGCATAGCGAGACAGCTTTAAAATAAGCAACGGAGATCTCCGCTGCTTATTTTAATGTCTCATATGTTAAACCCATTTAACATAGCGAGACAGTGTTTTAAAAGTAGAGTTATACTAATGGAAAAAAGTCCGGGTGACCGGACCTTTTTTCATTAGTATAACTCGATTTACAATGTGCACGCTGGCCATTCAGCATGCACGTTTTGGGGGGGGGGTCATGGTATAATAGTTGATAGTCAATGACTCTCAAGGTGGGGTATTTGTTATAAAGCATGAGAGGAGGGGGGAGCAAAAGTGAAGAGTATTTTTCAATCAGGCTTAGAGCAGGGACAAAGCCATTGTCTTTTTAGGTAATGTCTGAGGTGTTTCTTAAACAGTTGTGTAGATGAGAGAGAAGTGAGTGTATTTGGAAGCTTATTCCAGATTCTACCAACAACATTGGAAAAGAGTGAATCTCCTGCTTTGTTATTAGATATATTGTTGACAATCTGTAACTTATTAACTGAGCGTAGTGTTGTAAGATTTTTGTATGGGGAGATCAGATTAGATAGGATAGGTGTGTTGGTGGGGTGGTGCAGAATTTTTTGTGCAATCAGCAGTTGATTGTATTGTAGTTGGTTTTGTAGTTCTAACCAACTGAGTTGTTGAAGGTTGAGACAGTGGTGGGTTCTATAAGGGGAGCCAGTGGCAAATTTAGTACTATTATTATAGCTAGTTTCCAGTTTGGAAATATTAAGCTTAGATAGATTGGTATAAATGGCAGATGCATAGAACAGGGTAGAAGTAAGCTGAGTCTGGGCAATAGATTTCCTAGCTAGTGGGGTAAGGAAGGGTTTTATTCTATACAGGGAGCCTAGTTTTGTATTGATGGTTTTTATAGTATTGTTAACATGGACATCAAAGCTGAGGTTATGGTCAATAGTTATGCCGAGAAGACGAGCAGTAGAGTCAGGGGAAATACAAGTATGATTGTCAGAGGTAATGGTAAAGTGGATCTGTGGGGATTTTTGGGTGGGAGTAAAAAGTAAAAGTTTTGTTTTTTTGGGGTTAAGGAGGAGGCACCGTTGGGTAAACCATTTTTCTACTGTGTTAAATACAGCTTGGGTAAGGGTCTGGAGGGAGGAGGAAGACTTGGCAGTACAGATAAGCTTAGAGTCATCAGCATATTGTATACAGGAGGTTTGAGGAAAAGCAGTGTGGAGATCATTAATGAAAATGGAAAAAAGAAGAGGTCCTAGGATAGAGCTTTGGGGTACTCCAGTGTCCACTGGGAGGGGTGGGGATAGTTTATTGTCCCAGAGTACTGCTTGCTTTCTGTTTTCAAGATAGGATTTAAACCAAAGGATTGCTTGTTGGTCAAGATATTGGGCTTTTAGTGCATTGATAAGTAGGTTATGATTAACCATGTCGAAGGCTTTTGATAGATCGATAAATAGAGCAGATGAGAGAGAGTTGTTGTTTTGATTCTTGTTAATACAGTCAGTAAAAGTTAGCAGGGCAGATGTAGTGCAATGAAAGGGCCTAAAACCATGTTGGCAATTAGCAAGCAAGTTATTGTGGAGAAGGTGCTGAAGTAGTTGATGGTGGATACATTTTTTCATGATTTTAGCTAAAGGGGAGAGTAAAGCAAATGGACGGTAATTGGAGATATCAGTGGATTTACCTCCTTTGTGTAAGGGGATTATATGGGAGATTTTCCATAAGGAAGGGATGTAACCTTCTGAGATAGTTCTGTTTATAAGGATAGAAACAGGGTATGTGATGGCTTTAGCAGCAATTTGAAGGTATTCTGTTGGGAGACAGTCAGCAGAAGGGGTGCAGGGTTTAAGTTTTTGAAGGAGTTTGCAGCTAAAGGTAGTTGGTACTGGTTGTAAATGAAGGGGGGGCAGAGAATTGTTGGTATGTTGTGTAGGAGTGGGGGTAGGGGGTGATAGTGTTTTAGTAAGGGTTTGAATGGCTTCAATGAAGTAGTTGTTAAAAGCATTTGCTATTTGCAGAGGGTTGTTATGGGGGATAGAGCTGGGAGAAGGAGTTCTAGCCTGGCCTGGTTTGAGAAGTTTATTAATGCCAGACCAAAACTTTTGAGGATTTTTAGAGTTTGAAAGTTGAAGATGGGAATAATAGTTCTTTTTATCTAAGATTATATATTTTTTGACGGTATTTCTTAACTGTTTAAAGTAGAGGTGATCTGCTGGGCTTTTGGAGGTTCTCCATTTTGCCCAAATTTTGTTCCGTAGGAACATTTTTTCTTTGGTTTGTTTTGTAAGCCAAGGAGCTATTTTGGTCCTGACTCTGGAGGAGTGAATGGGAGCATGGCTATTTAGAATTTGAAGGAATGTAGAATTAAAGAAGGAGATAGCTTCATCCAGATTGAATAGTTTTAGTAATGACCAATTGCAGACTTTTAGTTCATTGACAAAGTTCTCAGATTGGAAGTGTTTTTTAGATCGATACGTGATAAAATTGTTGTCTTTGGGGCTAGATTTCTTTTGCTTAACTATGTAGGTTAGAATATGGTCACTAATGTCATCTGGGAGAGATCCTGTCAAGTAAGTTTCAGGGTGACTATTAATTAGTATCCAGTCAAGAGTAGTTTCTTTAGTACTAGGCTTATGGATTCTAGTGGAGGTATTTATTATTTGAGTGAAATATATCCGGTATATGTCCCATGTACCACTTTATGGTGACCACTGCTACCATCAACCATACAGGTAACTGATACCACAATCCAGCCCATTTATGTACGTGCTGTGTGCAACCTACCTGTAACACATTGTACACATGGACAAGTTAGTTAGCACCGATAGGCCCAGGTCTCTCATATGTGTGTCTGCCTGTTATGTGTCTGTTAATATGTATATGATGGTATGTCACACTATGTATTGTCCATATACAACCATTACATCCCCCATTACCATACTGTACATGTGTGGGGATGATCTTCATGTAACATGTAACCTGGAATACAACTCACCTGAAATGATGTGTGGTGTATGCAATGAAAGCCACACAGTTCAGTAGCACTACATACCTAGGTAGGGGTCTAGTCTCAGCGTTGCCAAGTAAGAGTGTGCATGTATGTGGATGGGTCAACATCACGTTGCTGATTATACCTGTCCCAGGGGGCCCCTGTCCATGTGGCACAGGCAATAACTGTTATACAAACCTGTGACATGTGTTCAACTGTACCCCAGATATGCCACAGCCATGGTGTCACCACTGTGCCATACCCCTTGTGGAATATGACTGCAGACCATTCTTCTGCTGACACATGTACACCTAGGACACAAATGGTTAACATTATGGAGACCACAATCACCCAGTGCTACTAACAGCTACAATGCATCATTGCTGGACAGTTACACTACCTGACATGTATGCATTAAACATTACTCCTGACAACATGTTACACTGCAGTACATTGGTACACTGTTGTACAGTCACCGTGTGCATCAGAACCATATTAGCCTGTCCCTGAATCAATGTTATGGATGACAGGGATGTGGCACAGATATCATCATATGCACAGGGTGTTTTGTTGGTTTGCCAGAGACCAAGGGTGGGCCATACATTTGACACCACGTGTGTGGGTGAGAGGTGTAATTAGCTGAACAGGGCATGATGATGTGGTGTGTGTAGATATAGGGTTGCCCTAGGTGTGTTCATATAGTGTGTGGGTTTGTATGCACACAGTTCTGCCATGTGGCTGCCCTATACAGGTGTTTTTTGGACAGCTGCAGACCATACCTGGCAGGGTGTGTAGTTTACCACCTCCTGCCATGGACATGCAGACTGTGCTGCTAGGGATTCCATGGCCACATCCAGGTACAGGTCTCGATGTGCTACTCTCCCCTGATGATAACAGATGTCCACTGGAACCAGGTCCCTCCTGGGACTTGCAAGGGCCACATGCACGTGGCCTGCTGTGGTATGGTGTGGACAGCACCCCCCTGCAGTGCTGGGGCTGGTACTGCCACTATGGGAGTGCCTTGCTGTCCTAGCATGTCCACGTTGACTGCCAGCTGTTGGTGTTGCTGCCCTATGTCCACGCAGCCATCGCCACACTCCCACCATATGTCCAAGCATGGACAAACCACGGTCAGTGAGGCCCAACATCTCACCAAACCATCTATCCATGAACTTGGTATGAGCATGGAGGGCACCAGACAGTCCATGGAAGTTGTCACTTGCAGATGTGAAAGCAGCCCTCTGCAGCCTCAGGCTCTGTCTGGCATACAGTTCCATACGTGTCTGCATCCCCATGACAATTTGAAACATGCACCTGGTGGTACCAGTTGTGGCTCTTCTGCCAGGGGCATGATGACCAGTGGCCCCACCATGAGCACCCTGTGACATCTGCCTATGTGGTGCCCTGCCGGACATCCAACTATGCCTACTGTTTCCAAACACAGTAGGCATGGATAACACACTCTCCTCTGCACTGCCACCAACCGCGAACTGTCCTTCTGTTATGGCCACTGGTGATGGGGGATGTATAGGCACTGAAACTGTGTGCGGGGTTGGGGTGGCTAAGAGGTGGATGTCAAATAGGTTCATAGGTTCATAGGTTCATACTAGGCTATCTGCCCGAGGGCATTTACAAGCCTAGCCCATCGTTTTGTGGCTTATGCCACCCCTTTAGTATGGGGAACTATACCCATTATTTTGCTGTGCCTCTGTCGAGCAGTGACACTGAGGTAATCCCTGGGGTATATCTGCGATCTCCCATCCATTGGTCAAGATTTCTCTTGAACAAGGCCAGCGAGGTGCTCTGCCTCACATGTACCGGGATTTTGTTCCACAGCATAGGGAGTCTTTGGGTGATGAATCTATCCCTCCAGCACGTCCTATTAATAGCCGTGTCAAGGTTTAAGTCTCCGCCCTTGTGGCTCTGATGGATCTAGATTTTTGAGGTGAAGCATATTCATCAAATCTGGGTTTGACATGGCCTTGTATGTTAGGCAAAGGTCACCTCTGAGCAGCGGTAGGCGACTGAATAGAGCTGGAGTTCTTTCAGTCAGGCAGCATAGGACAGATTTTGAGACCCTTTATCCTTTTGGTGAGGAACTTTGTGGCCTCTCCAGCTGCTGCAAGTGTCGGGTCAGATACATTCAATGGGGCATTGTACTCAATCATTGGTCTGATGAGTGATGAGTAAAGGGAGACTATGACCTCCCTTGATCTAGATGAGAATCCCTTCATGATAAGGTGGGCAATGTAGAAGGTCTTCCTAACTACTTTAGCTACATGGGTGTCGAATGACAGACTACTATCAACCTGGGTCCCCAGGTCCCTGATAACTTCTTCTGTGCTCAGTGGATTGCCACCTATTTGGTAGCTAGGGGTAACCTTGTTTTTCCCAAGGGTATGACTATGCACTTTTGGCATTTAACTTTAGGCCATGGCTCTGGCACCAGTTATCCGTTTCTGTGAGACCCTTCTGAAGGATATCTGTGTCAGATGTGTTTTCTACTATGGCCCAGTTTGCAGTCATCTGCAAACTTTGTCAGCCATAACCCTCCTGTGTTTGCTTGTACTTCGAAAAGTAGATGCCAAACAAGAGTGGGCCCAGGACTGACCCTGTGGGACACCACTTGTGACAGGCTTTGAGTCTGACATGGCGCCAGCAGCTCTGACCCTGTGGGTTCTGTCATTCAGCCAGTTTGCAACCCATCTTGTGATGTATGGGTTGACATTTAAGCTGATGAGTTTTTCAATGATACCCGAGTGGGGTATTGTATCAAGGCCTTAGCCAGATCGAGGTAGGCTGTATGGACTGCCTTTCCTCATCAATGGCTTTGGTGACTGTTTCAAAAGTCAACCAAGTTTAAAAGGCATGATCTGCCTTTGACAAAGCCAAACTGGGTTGGATCCAAAGTCTGCAAATTCCTATGTCTTTATTTATGAGGTCCATTATGATCCTCTCCATGGCTTTGCAGATAAGGCTTGTCAAGCTAATGGGCGGTAATTTCCAGGGTCGGTGGAGGCACCGCCTTTGTGAAGTGGTACCACAGTTGCAGTGCCACTCCTGGGTATGATCCAGAGGTAAGACTTTGATTAAACAGCTGTCCTAGCTGTGGGTTTAATTCCTCATTGAGTTCATGGAGCACACAGCCGGGACACCATCAGGTCCCATGGATGCTGTGTTTTTGCTTTGGAGAGCAGTTCTCACTTGGGCTGGAGATGTTTGGGGCTGCAATCGTTTGGTATAGATATCTCCTTTGGGGAGGGGGAGAAGTTTGCACTGAACCTGTCAGCCAGTATGTTGGCAATGTCTGTAGGATCAGTAATCTTCACATCATTTTGAACTAGCTCTGAGCATATCTGGGAGTTTCCTCCCAGGTTTCTAACATAGCTAAAGAAGGCCTTATAATTGTCTTTTGAGTCTTTAGCTATTTTTCTCTCGAAATTTGCTTTGGATGATTTTATGAGAGCTCTTAGTTTTTTACTTATAGTGATCAAGGGTGTCTTACCTTTTAAGGATTTTGCTCTATCTTGTAGTAGCTTCCTCCTTTGTTGTAGAGTTTGTTTATGGCTGGGGTCCACCAGACTGACGCTTGCCTTTGGTACAAAAAGTCTTTGTTTTGCTTGGGATTGCCTTATCCATGCAGTCCTGCAGGTGCTGGTAGAAGGCATTTGTAAGTGATTCAGCGGCTTGAGTACTGTTTTCCACTGCTCGGGGGCCTTAAAGGAGACCACACTAGTCTTTAGAAGTGTGAAGTCGGCTTTGAGAAGTTCTTTACTGTGGTCTTTTTATTTCAGGTGGGGTGGGATGAGGACCTCCAGCGAGATTAGTTTGTGGTCTGATCTCACCAGTGAGGGCTACACCTGCGGTGTTGAACATTGTGCTCCCATGTTCGTGATGATGAGATCAAGTATCTTATCTCCTCTTGTGGGGATGGTGACTAGTTGTTCCATGGCATTTGAGTTTATGAATTCCAGGAACTTTTGGGCTAGGGTGTTTGGGCTTGAGTAGTGTTCCCAGTCTATATTAGGGTAATTGAAGTCACCTAGTATGATGGTGTTTGGTGATACATTTATCCCTCTAGTGTTTTCAGGAAGGCCATGTGAGGTTCCTGAGTTTGTGAGGGTGGCCTGTAACATGCTACAATTTGCAGAGCAGTCTTGCCTATGGTTAATTGCACCTGGATGGTCTCCGATGCATCGTGCGTTGCCACCAGTCTTGAGGTGTGGGTGTCCTTGATGAATATGGATACCCCCTCCTTTCTTGGTATTGTCCGGATTTTGGGGCCGAACGCATGATATGAGGTAAAACCTGATAGCTGGGGTGCTCTCAGGAGCCTTGAACCAGGTTTCTGTCACAGCACAGACATCGATGTTCTCCATACTGAGAAGGGCCTCGAGTGCATTTTGAGATTTAGACTTCTGGCATTGAGCAGCATTACCCTTAGTTTTTCTTTTTTGTGTTCTAGGGTGGTAGGTTTAGAATTTGAGCCTTGCCTAAAAAGGCACTATGGGGGTGGCAAGAGCCTTTGCCAATATCCGAATCCCAGGGGTGACAGGTGCAAGCCGTCCCTTGAAGCAGCGTGGCTTGTCCAGCATGTCATCCCAGGCAGACAGACACTGGATCCCCTTTGAATGACACCAGTGTTTAAGCCAATTGTTAAAGCTGATCATCTTATCTCTGTATTGTGGCATCATTCTTGGTGAAGGTAGGATACTGCTCAAGGTCAGGGTCATACCTGCCTGAGCTACATAATCAGAGAGCTCCTCAATGTCTCTTTTCATGTAGTCCAAGGAGGTGCGTCTCAGGTCGTTTACACCAGCGTGGACAATGACTGAGTCATATTTGTACCTGCTGTTGAGAGACCTGAGTGCTTGCGTTATGTGGCGGATTCTAGCGCCCGACAGGCAGCTTACTGTGACCTTCTCCTTACTCAGTCTGGTGAGCGGACGCCAGTGTGTCTGACTATGGAGTCACCAATGACTAGTGTGTCTGGCATTGTGTTTGGCCTTAAGGGCTGTGACTGTTTGACACTCTGACTGTGAGGTCTATGTGTTGCAGGTGTTGTGTTCTGAGCTGGTGGTTGTTTGGGTGTCTGCTTTGGTGGCCTCTGCTGTTTTGGTAGATTTTGATCAGAGCCTCCGAGTATGTCTTTGTGTGTTTATGTGTATGATTTGAGGTTGTAATGGTACTATGTGAGACTGGGTCTATAGTGTGTGGTAACCTTCTCCTCCTGACTGGTCATGCCAGTCCTATGTTGAGAGCTCAGCCTCCAGTTTGGCCGTATAGTTGCATCTCTGCATGTATTTGTGTTTTGTGGGAGGAGGAGAGGGTTGTCTGTGTACATGAGGCAATTGTAACATTGCCTCAATATTCCCAGGTTCACCAGCTGAGCAGGAGAGGACACTAGCAACTGATCCCTCGACATGCTAGAAGGAATAGACAAAAAACTTTAAAAAGATTCCGGGGACGTGGGTGACCGAGAAATGGGGGTTGCCTTTTGGGGTACTATCTATGACAAGAGTGCCGTATCAAGGTAATAAGTACTGTAGGAGCAAGTGCTACGTTTAACAGATAGAGAATAGTCTACTTGGAGTCAAGTAGAGATGATCTTTTTAATTATAGGATACGCTGATTAGATCAGTAGTATAGTTCGAGGAAGGTAGTTTTAAGGGAAAATTTGAAGAGTGGACTTTAGGTAGCCCGAATAGTTTAAACCTGCTTAACCGGCGCTGCCCTAGTGTGCAACGGTAGCAACTCCGCGCTAAATCGGGCTAAATCGCGCTAATGCAAGCTAAAGCGTGCTTTATAGCAGTTTTGGCCCCTGGCAACCCCAACTGTGCCTCAACAGTGCTATCATTATCTTCGGTGTCTGTATGGGCACCAACATCAGACTGCATGCAGGAGGGACCCTGAACCACCTCGCCACCTGTGGGGGAAAACAAGAAATGCACTTTAAGACCTGTACAGCATTGCATAACAGTACACACACACACATACACACACACACACACACACACACACACACACACACACACACACACACACTCCACCTTAATATCTACCTGTCCCGGATTTTACAGACAGTTCCACATTTATTCACATAAGTTCCCAATCCTGCATCACACTTGGTAACATACACTCATTAATACCACACATTAACGTAACATTCCTCTAAATGCCTAGACAAGTGATCACAACACAACACCCTGTTACTCCATTATCTCCTTGACCTCAGTGGAGTAGGTTTTACATGGCCTCACTGCTGTCATTCAGTGTTCACTCTGTGTATATCTGGACATGGGGACCATGGCCCCTATATGTTAGGAGCTACTATGTTCACTCCATAATCTCATGCACTGGAGTGTCATGTATAAGTATTGCTCAGTACATGCCAGATCTGCTGCTCAATCAACGTATCATGTGACAACTGTAATATATGGATACACTCTTTGGTGTTGTCTAGTAAGTCCCCAATGGATATGTAGTGCTGCATACGTGGGTTGTCATTCACCTCTCTACTGATTGCAATATTAAGGGTATCCCTGGGGTCTACCTTCCCTCCCAATGTGTGTTCCATGCTACAGACCTTATTATACTGCAGCTGTCCTGTGATTAAATATCACACAAGTATGCCTGGTGTCTCATTTCAGTCCATGTCCATGTACTGCAGGATCCCAAAGGGAAGTACTGCCATATGAACAACCCCACAATCACACATGTGCATACATGGACACCCACATGAATACACACACATGCACACACACATCCTGCATGCATCACCCCCTCCACTCTACCAGATTGCACTTACAGACAAAATAACCCTCCATCCACATGCACGCACACACACACACACACACACACACACACACACACACACACACACACACACACACACACATACATACAGGTGAGGTTGCACAAAGATAGTACACACAGTCCTCCCATTATCCATCTGTCAATATGCATAACATATGGTACTCAACAGCTTGCAGTGCAGCTATAGTCAATCCATGCTAGCAGCAGTATACATGTGTGTGATGCATGGGCTGTGTTAGTAGGTGAAGGCCCTTCCGGTGGAAAACACTGCACCCATGTACACAGTATTGCTGTGCACCTGTACTGCACCCTGCCATGTACTGTGCACCAAACCTCACAGGTGTACAACCTATTGCTGAATGTGTAGTACTGTGTCAATTATGTCTGCTCTAATTCTCACAGCCCCTATGTTTTTCAGCGACACATACCTGGGATGATATGTGAACAGATGTAATTTGTGAATGCCTGATGTCTGGTTTGCAGATCTCAACATCAGTGGTGCATGTATGACCAATCCAATACTATTACACTGACAACCGCCAGACCATACCGTGGCTATGGGGAGTGTACACACCCTTACTGATATGACACATTCTTCCTTGATCTGCCATGGGACCAAATCACAGTATATATTAACAGTACATGAGCCTGATATGTGACATATGCCCTGTACATTCACGAGCAGTGTCTAAGAAATGTGTTAAGTGTGCAGATGCTGACCGCAATGCATACACCCATTGGGTGCATATGTGTGCACACCCTTATCATGATGGTTTGTTGCACCTTTTGTTATGTGTACTGCAGCAGTCACTATTCCTGGCAGGGGTATACTAGCATGGGTCATCTGAATTTGCCAGTGTATGGTCAGTCTGGCCTACACATGTCCCCCAACTCTGCATGATTGCAAGGTCTACTCGTGTGCACATCCCTTGGTGCTCACATACTGCTGTCACTATTGCTGTGGGGTAGGGTTACATCTGTCACAGTTCCTGAACCTGACTGTGTGCAGATACAGCCATTCTTAGCATCCTTAGGATCCCTGCTGATTGCACTGGTGTCATTCTGACACACCCTCCCCACCTTCTGCCTTTTTGCAGATGCTTGATAAGTATGGTCTACACGTGTGTCAGTTTGCAGTGTCCCATACACTGAACACCATGTGTTACAGCCTAGCCCCAGCTAATAATGTGGGCCACAGTAATATGTTATGCCATAGTGTAGATCTGTAAAAGTTGCCATTTTAAAACTGGTATATACATTGTTGTTGCACTGTATAAGGGTGATGTTTCACACATGTCCCTACTGTAGGCCATGTTTCCCACCATTATGTTCATACCTGTGGACACATTTCACAATGACAGGATGTTAGTTATCTTGCAGGTGTCTGACATACCCTTCTGATACCCCATCATGGTCACCACTGTGATGCAGTGCATTTAACAGCAACAATATGTGAACATGTACAACATGCATTATGGGTAGGTGTGTTAGATGTGTGCATGGAATATACCATAGCTATTACATGCCCAGTGTATTGGAAAACATCAACATAAACCATACTCACCAGCTACAAGCTGCTGCCTTGGTGGTATACCAGAGGGACCTACATAAGAGTGTGAGAGATGCGATGTCAGTGGCCACAGCTGTGACATTGCTACAGGGTGGGTGCAGCATTGCAGTACATCAACAATACAAGTCCCCAATACTACCACTTATGCACATCTGTTTATTACTACTATGCAGCAACAAACTATATATATGACATGTTAGATATGCATGATCTACCTGTACAGATGCAGATGCATATGCAACAGTGGTCTACTGATGTGCCCTATGGCCTTACCTGCATGCCCCTCAGTTGGTGTGTGGATAGCACCCACCTCCACAATGGTCTCTGCCAGTTGTTGGGTGTGCAGGAGGGCGGGTGCCACGAGGCTGGTGAGGAGCTCCTCAACACATGTCGGGTGGATGGATGGCATGACCCCACCTTTTGCAAGGTGATCCCCCCAGACTGCAGCAGCATGTCGACAGGCATTGCGGAGCAGGTCAGAACAATCATGATGGACCTGCTCATAACTGTGGTTATTCAGGTTGACATCATTGACCCTGTGGACTAGATCATTCCACAGGGAGGTCCGCTCCTGCTGCTCATGGGTGGCCTGCTGAACAGAACAGGATAGTGCTGGATTAGGTGGTTCAACACAACCTCATTTTCTGCCACTGAATACGTGGCTAGGCAGCCATGGGACATCTAGCCTGAAAGACATAAAGATAGAAACAGGTCTGAGAAACTCATACAGCAAGGTTACCATAGTTCTTAATACACATCTCTGTCACCCCCTCACCATATCAGCATCAACAAACTGTTCACACAACTCAATAGATATGGCTACAGCTTACCTACCAGTGGGACATATATCGTATTGTACAACACTTTGTGCTATGTGTTTGTAGCCATGTTCCCTGTGTGGGCACTATCATTGCTGTCCTGTTACAGACTATTTCACCTGCATGCCATTGTCAGGGCCACTATGGTTTCATATATGCATGTGGTATACTTGCTATGTGATTGCTGCACATCTGTCATTCTGTGTTATTAGAGATATCTATGCATGCTGTTGGATGTGTTCCGGGATTGTGTAGACTATTACTACCCACATATGTTCTATAATACTGACACAATAGCAGGTTTAGGGAATATTTTCCAGCAGAACTACCTCTCCAACCTCATCTGGCCATGTTACCAGGCCGCATCACATGTGGGACCTACCCTGGAGCCTGGTCCAGCACTACCTTCAGGTGGAAACACCTCAGGGGATGTTGTCCCCCAGGGGATACACACAGACATGATCCTGTCACCTGAGATCAGGTCCAGAGCCTGTTCCATAGAGGACTCCACAGACACTTGTGGGATGTGCTACAGTACCTTGAGGCACCCAGTGAATGTACAGGGTCCACATGCTCCTCCTGCTCAGCCTCTAGGCCAGGCACCTTCAGGGCTGTGGACTGCTATTGTGAGTAGCAATGGGTGGGAGCCTTGTTCCCACTGTTTCCATTTGGGGGCCCATGGGGCTTCCACATCTAAGACTACACACACTGTCCAGGGTATTTACCCACCACATGTGTCATATATGACCCTTTAGGCTGTCCTCTATATCTACAAACCCGTACCACCTCCACAAATATACCTTGCCATCCTTCCCCATATTCCCATTCTCTACTTCACAGCCAAGGGCAATGTGGTCCCAAAATGGGTTCACATGTGACATACCCATCCATGCTCCACACACTTACAGCTGTATATATATCTGTGTGTATTGTTATCTGTGCTGTTCCCTCACACATGGCATGCAGCACTGTGGTGGTAACATAGGGGACATGCATGTACATACATATATGTGTGTGTCTGTTTGTTATGTAGACATACACACACACACACACACACACACACATATATATATATGTGTGTGTGTGTGTGTAAATATATATGTGTTTATATATATATATATATATACATATATGTCTACATAGGGGTATCTGTAGACATACATGTATATATATATATATATATATATATATATATATATATATATACATATATATATATATATATATATATATATATATGCATATAAATACCTATATATGGAGTAAATTCAGACATTGGGTCCACAATCTCTAACTCTCCTTCCTGCACAGCTGCACTGTTCTGCCTTGCTACAACACAGACATGTGCCACATATGGACACAGCCTAACATTAGGGGGGTATATATAGGACCAGATTGCAGGTAAGTCTATTACACACTTATGGCATTTCAGCATGCTGCAATACATGTTAACCTGAGTGTCCTGCAAGTGGTGGGCTCTGGAATCCACGTGTCCATCATTATGGCATTACGTCCACCACCAGCTATTGGCCACAGTAATATACATCCTTTCTATTACACAACACACACTGTATTGGCTTACATCTTGTCAGGCGGTGCTGCTCTGCACAGTTAATGGGTATGGCCCAATACCCACAGGGACAGACTCTAATGTCCATAGCAGTTGTTCAGCTGAAGATCATTACAAAACTAACACCTGATGGCACATATATATCATTCCACATCATCTATCCCAGTATTATGGACCAAGTACTACAGTCAATTACATGCATATTTACTTCACATACCTGTTGTGGGGATGAGGTCTGTTGTGGATAGTATTCTTGTAGGAGTTTTTTTTCCTCTCCTTAGCTATGGCCTTAGCCTGCTTCCTTTGTTTCTGTTTTTGATTTGGTTGTGGTTCTGGTTTTTGTTCTGGATCTATTTTCTGTTTCTCTCTCTCTCTCTCTCTCTCTCTCTCTCTCTCTCCAGTAAATGGATTGAGCTGCTTGGAATAGATTGCAGCATGGCTTTTGTGGGTGATGCACATGATCAGGTGATGGCCTCTGCACCAATCAGTGTCCTCCACTTGCTACTTGCATGCAGCATGCTGTGTAGTACTTCCAATTACCACTGTCATGACAACCCACTACTATAAATCCCTACATCATGTGGGTGTGGTCCCTTTACCTTTCCTGTATGGTGGTCATCCTTCCTGTGTGTGGGCAGTAAAGTTACAGACAGCAGGTAACAATATCTTGTATAAGAGAACTTGCACACTCAGGCCAGCTACATATTTGTATGGGGTCCCAGAACTACAAACAGAGTGTAAGTATTGTTGTTATATGCATTGTATAGCACCAGTGTTACAGGGTTTGTGTGTACATATTAGTTTAACATGGACTGCTGTCTGTCTGCATTGCTCTCAACTGTTTGCCTATCCACCTGATGGCCAGAGTAGTACGTGTTATGTTTTGCCTGTCCACCACACAGGTCTTGTGTCAGATATATCACTGGCTGTGTGTGTGTGTTGAGTGCTATCAGTCCATGGCTACTTCCATTTGTGTTTCTGACTTCATATTCCTGACTAAGGGTATGCTGCAGACTGTCCTGTAACACCAGTGACTTGCTTAGTGTATGACAACACTATTTCACATCTGGGCCTGTGTTCCAGCCTCTGTCCTTCACCTACATACCAGGCTTTGTCATATGACATGCTGTCAGCGGTTGTTATGTAGTGGCCTGTGAGTATGTTACGCTGCCATTCCTGCCATCATTCCACTGCTGTTGTGCCCCCCCCCCATATATTGTGGGGTTGGGTCCATATATGTGTGGGCTTCATCTGCACAATAAATGTGTGCCCTTATGCAGTCCAGAAGTCAGTGTATGTAACAGTGGTATATGCCCCTGTATGTCAATCTATGGGGAGGATGCACCATAACTAACCTAGGCTGTTACAACATGTGAGGGATATCAGGTTTAAGCTGTCTTAATGTATCTGGATGTACATTACCATACAATTCACCTTGGGTAAATGCAGGTCTACTGCTTCCTGCCATATAGACTGTTCTGTTTGTCAGTATGATTGTGATGGTTTCAGTTATGCCTTGTTATGTAACAGATATATCCCATTGTGTCAACTGAAGTGTTTACCCTCTAGGGATTGCCTACAGAGTGTAGACAGAGTCTGCTGGACTATACATCAACATTATTTACTGTTGATTGATTGTTATCCTGTGGCCGAGTCTGTCTTTACTGTTGTACTACTTGAAGGCCTTGGCCTGGACAGCGACATATGTAATGCTTTCTGGAATACGGTATTAATTGATCTGTTTGAGAGTTGCATTAGTCTGTTTATATGCATTTCAGAGTCTAAACAGCTATATGACATGGCATATACAACTGTAACAGTACACAAATAAAGCTTTCTCATGTATGCAGACCTGTGTGTGGTGTTATATAATTTGACCTCTCTGTGGGTATATGTTTTGGGCAACAATTGTCTTTTGTATGGGTGACTCATACAGTGTCCAGCTGGTGAGGTGGCAACTGTAGGCATACTGGCTGTTATGTATGGTGTGCACCCTCTAAATATGTATCTTCCTATACAAATCTCTGTGTGTATATGTAGTTACACACACATATATATATATATATATATATATATATATATATATATATATATGTGTGTGTATCTGCATATATGTGTGTGTGTGTATATGTATCTTAGGAATGTTTATTGCTTCCACATTGTACATTCCCTATGATAGCCAGACTTTTCTGCATGATATGTTATTGATACCAGCCTGACATCATACAGGTGGGATGGATTACTGTTAACATCTTGTGCCCATGTTGTGTCGGGTCCTGGTTATGGGACTTGCAATAGTAGGTACTGTATTGCAGGGCAGACCTGTTTGTCTGTGTGGTAATATCAATACGTACAAGACGTATGTAGCTTGGGCCCCCACACCCCCATTAATGGTGCCTAAGGTCATATATGTATTTGTTATGTTCTCTTTTATATCTATAAATATATATATATATATATATATATATATATATATATATATATATATATATATATAAACCAAAAACAACCCTGTGGATAGCAGAAAGTATCAAGTAAAAATGTTCAGCACTTCAAGGATAAATGACCAGCTTTAATGAAAAAAAAACATGTAAGCGCTTTCCCGGCACCAAAGCCGCTTCATCAGACAGTTCAATAACTTCTCAACTGCACTTATATACATTCCATCAACCTATCACAGTACATTTCATCATCAATTACTTAACTGAATAATAAATACAGATTATCCACACTACACAAAAAAATAAAAATAAAAATAAACATAAAATAATTAAATGATTCATCCATTAATATATAATTCATGACATCTATGTGCACCATGTATAAGACTATATATAAAAATATATGTAACAAAATATATATAAACACGTATATGTCAATAAAAACAAAAATAACGAATTTTTTCAAAGTACATAAGCAGTTCAAGCAGACTACTTAAAATTCTTCGATTTCAACAGGGGTCTGAGGGGAAACGTATCATTCAGCCCCATATTTTAATGAGCCCCAAGTCTCAAAATCCATTCTAATTCTATCAGTTCTGTATGATTCACTATGTCCCCTCCTCATAACGTGGGATGTACTACACGAAGAACCTGAAATACAAAGGTATGTGTTGGATCTGTACTCAACACATGCTTCACTAAATCACTGAAGTCATGCTTTTACGAATGCAATACAAATAATCCCTAATTTTTACCTTTGGAGATCTATTGGTTTTGCCCACATAAAAGTGGAAGCAGCACTGACAGTGGGCAAGGTATACAACATTCCTGGTGCTGCAATTAGCAGCCGTTCTAATACCCCATAGATAACCTGTCACCGGATGCCTGAAGAACCTGGATTCATCAATAAATTCAAAATAATTGCAATTATTCCATTTAGAAGTGCCACTAATCCCAGGGGATTTAAACTTATCAGTTTTGGGGTAGCAAAGCCATTGCTTCAAATTTCTCCTGCTCCTATATACAATTCGCAAAGGATATCTGAAGTAAGAAATATTATCAGAAGCAATTGGCATATTTTGGAAGCTGATGGCAGATTAACAGAATTATTGAAGGATGGCCCCAACTTTGCATATACCTTGCCCACTGTCAGTACATGGTGCAGATAGATGTCATGAATTATATATTAATGGATGAATCATTTAATTATTTTATGTTTATTTTTATTTTTATATTTTTGTGTAGTGTGGATAGCTGTATTTATTATTCAGTTAAGTAACTGATGATGAAATGTACGGTGATAGGTTGATGGAATGCATATAAGTGCAGTTGAGAAGTTGTTGAACTGTCTGATGAAGCGGCTTTGGTGCCGTGAAAGCGCTTACGTGTTTTTTTCATTAAATCTGGTCGTTTATCCTTGAAGTGTTAAACATTTTTACTTGATACCTTCTGCCATCCACAGGGTTGTTTTTGGTTTATGTTTACTTGGTGCATTTGGGTGTTGTTTTATATATATATATATATATATATATATATATATATATATATATATATATATATATATATGTGTGTGTGTGTGTATAGACATATATATCTATAGATGTATGCATATGTGTGTGTGTGTGTGTGTGTGTGTATATATATATTTATATATATATATATATATATATATATATATATATATATATATATATATATATAGAGAGAGAGAGAGATTTATATATATATATATATATATATATATGTATATATATAGAGAGAGACAGAGAGATATGTATATATCTATTTAGATATAAATAAACATATATATATATATATATATATATATATATATATATATATATATATTCATACACACACACACATACATCTACATCTTTAAATACATTTCCTGTACTGTTGAATGCCTGTGCTGGATGATATGTTTGTAAAAACATGAGATTTTGTATATGTGAGATGGCTTAGTGTTAAATCACTTTGGCTGTGGTGTGCAGGGTCCTGGCTTCGAGTCTTGCAGAGGCTGTTTATTTTGTTGCTGGGCAAAACAAGGGCCGCTGGATGCAAAGTGATTAAGGCAGTTTTAAGCAGTTATAAGCGGGTTTGCACAGGTTTGCGTGGAGGTAAGCACTGTTAACTTCCAGTTAGAGTTTCTTATACTCAGTTAGCTTCTAAATTGCTTAACCTGTGTAGGCATTGCTTACCCCCATGCAAACAAGCTTAAACACACTTACTGCTGCTTAAAAGTGCTTACTCCCACTTACTCTCGTGCTAATTTCTTTAATGGAAATGAAAAAGGGTTGATAGGAAAGTGATGAAAAAGGGGCACAAAGAGGGAAAGACAGTAGGAAAAATGGCTAGGGATGTGCAGGAAGGGTGTAAGGAAGGTCCATAGCTGCCCATTTCTTCTACAGCAACAGCTGTGCATATACACTGAATGTGAAGATGGATTTGGACACTCATACCCCTGAGAGAAGGGCGAGGGCAACAATAATATGTTATACCAGATTACATGTGTCCAGTGGACTCATGTGTGAAATGGACAGCTATATACGGGGCAAGATTTTTTGGGGGGGACAGATTGCCCCTTTTTTCAGATGAGAATGGTTTGTTGGGAAGGGATAGTAGGTATATTTGGGGAGGCAAGTTGGGTAGGTTAACAGACAATACAAATAAGATGCATACAGAGGTGGTATATGACACATGTGGGGGTAAACACCTTGATGGGGAGAGGTGTGGGGAAAACGTAAGCCCATGAGCCCCCTAGTGGAAACAGTGGGACTGAGGTCCCCACCCATGGGCAGTCACCACTGCACCTTCTCAGCCCCGAAGGTGGCTATGCTGGAGGCTGAGTAGGAGAGCCAGGCTGACCCTCTAGTCATGACACATGGCCCTCAAGCTGGCATAGCAGATCTCTGACCTCCCTGCGGAGCTCGCTCCGCACCACGACCTGGACCTGGCGACAGGTGACAGGTTCCTGTCAATGCCTGCTCTCGGGGGGGGGGGCGAGCCCCACCCCCTGATGCAGTTCCACCCAAAGGTGGTGCAGGACCAACGGACAAGGAGGTCTCGGGTTGGGCCCCAGATGTGCTGGTGCCCAGTGTCACAGCCAACTGAGGTGGGACAGATGGGTCCGCTGAGACCCGCATTCCCATAAATGCGATGGTGTTTAAGTTTTATCAACATATGTGAGTTAGTAATAGTCAACACATTCCAGGATTAGGTATAACAGGATGCATAGATATTTCCATTAACCCAAGCACCAGATATGGAACAAGTGCATAGCAAACAGAACACATGCATATATGGGACCACAGTGGTAATTACAACAGCATGCAGGTACATTGATGGCACCATGCCACCAATGTGGTAGTATTTCGACATAGCAAATGCATAGAAACAGATTTAAATAATTATCGGACAATAGGACATATGTACCAACATTAGAGTTAAGTCAGCACATACCAATTGAGTTGTGTATTTAGTTTATTGTTACAGATATGGTGGGGGAGAGAAAGATGTCAATTAACAACTAGTATATTCCTGTAGTTCACATTACATTCCTGGTTAGTGCTGTTCTCTGTACCTTACAAGTATTAGTACACTACCCTATTGCTTTAGTTTGGACAGTGGTATGGCTTTCGACAACTATATACATGGGCTGGTTTTACCTGCAGTATACACCTCTTACCTGGTATACCTGTGGAGGAATTGTTTGTTAACACAAACTGTTTCTACACATACTCCCAGATTCCAGATTGATGTTATGCACATATCTGTCCATCTCTTTTTGCACACACTCCGGGCATGTCTTGACCATATGCAGGTGAACCGGGACATATTTCAATTATTGCCCCCTTAAACCTTTAGTGAATTGTACAATGACAGGTTTGTTTTCATTGACATTTTCTAAATATGTACAGGCCTGACAGTCAGTTATATGACATGAAATGCTGCTTACATGTCAGAGATTAGCACACTGATATGCCAGGGGGACAGGGTGACAGCTGGCAGATATGACATTCTGGACATTTTTGTACACTTGTGGGGTATGATTCTGCATACAGCTTACTACCACTCCCAGGATTCCGACCATGGCTGTGTCTGCTACAAATAAAACACTGTCTATTGCAGTTGTGTGTGAGATATATATATATATATATATATATATATATATATATACATATATAAATATTGATGTGCATCTCTTATCTGATTTCTGTCTATAATTCTCCTGTGGTTTTACATTCTGACCTTGTATTGCAACACTCTTATACAGGATTTCCTAGACAGTTATATTATGCAGCACAGTGTGGGTGACGGTGATGAGTAATACCTTATTATTCAGAAAAAACTACAAAACTAACAATGCCATGCAATACCAGAGTAAACAGTACCAGTACAGGATATCAATCTTTTATTTCAAGGCACAGTGTTCGTATCTGACAGACCTGTGGGAGCAATGGTTGTTAGCACTACCTGAATGTTGCCACACAAATTACCAGATTCCACATTAGTATTATGCACATACATCTTACTCTGTTACTGTACACACTCTGGTCACAGCTTGACAGCATGGGGGTGTAGATGGGACACACTTGGCTTATTACTCTCATAACATTTTGGGGAGTTGCTAGAGTGACAGGTTTGTTCTTATAGATGTCTGACAATCACTTTTTTTTCTTGTTTGCTGCCTAAATGTCTGGGATCATCCCACTGATTTCCCAGGGGGACAGGCAATAGATATGGGCCGATGTAGTGGACATTCTGGACATATCTGTACAGTTGTAGGGTATGATGCTGTATGCAGCCTAGTACTACTCCTAGGATTCGAACCATGGTTACTTTATAAATAATGTAACTTTTTTTTGCCGGACAGCAAGCGTCCTGCACCCTCTACACCCCCGCTACTTGTATATTCTAATTCAAAGATCGCACAACAGTGGGGAAAAGGCAAATTCCTGCTCCTTGCTATATTCTGACCTGTCACATATTAATGATGATGAAGTCTTAAGATTATATGAGGCCATTGATCTTATTAATTATGACTCTCAGAGGTCCTTCAAGCTGAGTGCCCAAAGGTGCATTTTATGTAATAATTATTCTGATGTTATGTGTAAATAGGAATTAAAATTTCGTTAAATGTTATGGAGATGCCTTTGGAAATCAGATGAGAAAAATGGAAAGCTTTCTGAACTACTGTGGAAACATGATGATTGAATGGTTTGGAATTATCAACGGCAGTGCCTAGATCCCTTACAACAGTGTCCAATTGGAGGGTTGTGCCACCTATATGCCATACAAAAATGAACTACGATACATTTTTTTGACATTTAATTTGAGACCATTATTCTTGCAACAAATTGTTATCATGGTCTTACATATGCTGGCACAATTATCAGTCAGTGGAAGATCAAAAACAACACCCAGTTTACAGTTATCTTCAGCTTAGATAATCATATACCAGCAGTGCATTTACCCTTGGTGTAGTGGTTTGTACCATGGCTGAAAAGGTTCGGAGATGGAACTGTTCATTTATCCAATAAATGCATTAATGCATTTACAAAAATTAAATAAACTAATATTGTAAATAGGAATTAAAACTTCTTTAAATGTTATGGAGATGCCTTTGGAAATCAGATGAGAAAAACGGAAGGCTTTCTGAACTACTGTGGAAACATGATGATTGAATGGTTTGGAATTATCAACGGCAGTGCCTAGATCCCTTACAACAGTGTCCAATTGGAGGGTTGTGCCACCTATATGCCATACAAAAATGAACTACGATACATTTTTTGACATTTAATTTGAGACCATTATTCTTGCAACAAATTGTTATCATGGTCTTACACATGCTGGCACAATTATCAGTCAGTGGAAGATCAAAAACAACACCCAGTTTACAGTTATCTTCAGCTTAGATAATCATATACCAGCAGTGCATTTACCCTTGGTGTAGTGGTTTGTACCATGGCTGAAAAGGTTCAGAGATGGAACTGTTCATGTATCCAATAAATGCATTAATGCATTTACAAAAATTAAATAAACTAATATTGTATGATCAATGTGCTATGGTCATCTAAATAAGTCTGCTAGGTAAAAAGTACGTAAACAACAATCTGGCAAAACTGAATTCAGTGACTAATGAAATGCAACCAGCTAAGATAGAGAAAAAGCACTCAGTATGGCATTTTAGAGGACCAGATAAAAATCTCTGTAAGCTGAATGACTGAGTATGAGCTGGGTATAAATCTACTACAAGTGGTCCTCACAATGAGTAAATGCAAATGAACAAAAGTATCTCAGGAATCATAAGGAGACTTTTTCTGATTGATGCAGCACCTGGGTAACATTGTTACAAGTTATTCAGTTGTTGTTCCATAGACTATCACCTGGGTAATATTGTTACTAGTTATTCAGTTGTTGTTCCATAGACTATCACCTGGGTAACATTGTTACTAGTTATTCAGTTGTTGTTCCATAGACTTTGAAGTAAAATTCTGATATAGAATCTCAGCATATTTCAGCTGAAAAATATATTTTAATATAAGCTGGAGGTTACAGCTGTCATATTGTAAACAGTCTTTTCAGGAGTATCCTGACAGCTTTTTTTTTGGGGGGGGAGCATGGACAGTGATGTCCAGTGTTTCTTTCAAAGGTTACAGGTTGCTAAATATGGTCCCCTGGCTGGCTTGTTGGCATCATTTGAAGTTCATTTCTGGCCATCCATTTCGCAAGATGCTGATATATATCTGACAGTAGGATATGGCAAGGTGGCACTAAATGATAACATATATATCATTTTACAATTCCAACTATGTATAACCACTTTATAGGGACCTGTATATATTAGCTAATAATATAAACCAGTGTTTATTGCTTTGAAACCATACAGTGCATTAGTGTGCTTAATATTATGCTTTATAACTCAAGAATTGTATCTAGTCTTGATCAGATTAACATCAACTATATTTTGGTAGTATTCTACAAATCAGTTTTCAAATGTGTGTGACTTTTAATGTTATATAGTGTTTGTCCTAAATTATTCCAGGGTGAGCTACATAATTTTAATATGATTCTAATTACTGAATATGATGTACCCTGGGATTCAGCAAGCTCTGCACGGAGTGCAGGAATAGTGCAAGAGCTGCTGCAGGCAATATGGCCGACGAGTGATCCAGAAAAGAGCTCCCTGGATGTGTATGAGCACTCCTACACTATTCCTGCATGGGCACCACTGCTATATGCTAATTACCCCTTTTGCTGGTGAAAACCATGCAAATGAGTTGAATTAGCGATCCAGGAAGCAGGCAGGCATCTGGTGCAGGAATAGTGTAACCTGCAGAAGTGTATTCGGTTACTAACCGAATACATTTCTACAAATTACAAAATGGAGGCATGACAGCTCCAGAGAAAGCATGTATTCAATGTAGTAGGCATGCCAATGGCCAAATATATGGCCATTGGCATGGGAAATAGTTGCAAAATTATGGTAGTTGAATTAGCGATCCAGGAAGCAGGCAGGCGTCTGTGCAGGAATAGTGTAACCTGCAGAAATGGAGGCATGATAGCTCCAGAGAAAGCAT
Organism: Protopterus annectens; assembly: GCF_019279795.1. Taxonomy (NCBI): domain Eukaryota; kingdom Metazoa; phylum Chordata; order Ceratodontiformes; family Protopteridae; genus Protopterus; species Protopterus annectens. The sequence goes on from NC_056736.1 coordinate 621,435,821, forward strand.
GCATTCAATGTAGTAGGCATGCCAGTGGCCAAATATATGGCCATTGGCATGGGAAATAGTTGCAAAATTATAAAAAATAACTTTTATTTTTTGGCCGATTTCAGCTGTTTAAGCATAGAGCAGCAGTGCGCAAATGGGATAGACCTGAAAATATGAAAAAAAGTTGGAAATAAGCTTTCAAACCCAAATCAGCATTTTGCCATGATAGTCAATGGTATGCAAAAGACAACAATACCAGGGAATAGTGGTTGCTAAGGGGGAAGGCTCAGTGTGAGAGTGGTAACTATGAATTAGCATTCTGTTTTATGCAAATGAGGGGGCTGATACTGAATCACAGAGTTCCTCTCAGTGTTAGCTTGCACCCAACCGTGTAGGTGCAGCAACACCATGATATAAGTATAAGAGGTAAATGACCTCATAAGGGGGAGTGTCATGCATGCTGTAAGCTTATTGGAGCTCTGTGACCCATGTTTGCCCTTAGCTAGGGAAGGGTGCGTGTCTGAAGCTGCCTAGCAGTGTTTACATTGCCTAAACGAGTGTGCATACTACACACCAGGTTTAAACAAACAAAATAAACCACAGGAAATAGCAGCTCTGTTAACATCTGAGCACTGGGTATCTGTGGCGCACCTCTGGGCTTAAATGGGAAGGCAATAGGAAGGCAATTGAGGAGAATTAGCATAGCTGGCAGGTGAAATGTATCAGAATCAGCCAATTACACAGGCAACAGCCCAGCCCGGCACACTACTATAAACTATGTCAACACCTTTCACTCCAGTTTTTCCCACAAATGCTACACCACCAGTGTACACAGAAGGGGAAATTTTACCTGACAAAACTAACAAAATGTTAGGGGCTGCTGTTGCTGTCATACATCAATATATGGAAGAGACTGAGGGTGGTGAGGATGTGAATGCTGATGGCCAACCCACAATGAGGAGGAGGAGGAGAAGAGTATACAGACCCAGGGTAACCTACCAGGGGCTACATGAGCTGGAGATAGTGGAGCACTATAGGATGGACAGGGACATTCTACAGCAAATTGTTGAGTTGTGCCAGCCATGTGTCACACACAGAACCAACAGGGGGAACCCATCCCAGTGGATGCCAAGGTATGGGTAGGCTTAAGAATACTAGCCACAGGTACCTTCCAAAGGCCAACTGGGGATATCATGGGGATTTCACAGGCATCAGCATCCAGGGTACTCCACCAGTTCCTGGATAACATGTCAGCACATGCCAGTGAGCACATATATTTCCTCAACACCCATTAGGTGTTGACCAGCAATATGCATCTAATCCCCCAAATACACTGTGGTAGTGGGTGCTATAGCCTGTACACACATACACATCAAAGCACCACCAAGCGAGCAGGGTAGGGTCTACATAAACCGCAAGGGCTTCCCCTACATCAACTGCCAGGTCGTGTACATGCCCAGGACATTATCTTGAATGTGTGTGCTGGCAACCCTGGAAGCTATCACGACTCCCACATCTGGCATATGACACAGCTGTACTAGAAATTTGCCAGTGGGGACATCCCATATGGCCACCTAGTGATGGATGCTGGCTATGCACTCCAGCTGTGGCTAATGACACCCCTCAGAAATGCACACAGACCTGAACAACAACTCCATAATGAGGCACATGCACAACCAGAATCATAATAGAGGGTGTTTTTGGGATGCTCAAGTCACGGTTCCACTGCCTGGGCATATCCGATGGAATCTTGCAGTACTCTCCAGCTACATGTACAGAAATGTTCATAGTATGTGCCATGCTACACAATATGATCCTGCGGAAACAGCTGCAGCAGGAACAGCATGAAGCAAGGCCACACAATCCCCCACTATTGCCAAGGCCTTCACAGGCATAGAGAGGCTCAGAGGAGGAACAACCTGAGCCTGCCCATGTAGGCAGAAGGAGGCATGCCCAGTATGCCCAGGTTTTGGCAAAGAGGCAATGCATAGCACATACACTGACACGGTAGGGACCCAGTGAATGGCATCTCTCTCTGACTCGCACATACAGTAAAAGGGATGACAAACATGACACTACCTGTGATTTACCATATATAGGGAGTGTACTGTGTGCATCTCATATAGTCAGCCCTCCAGCACCATGCTCAATACTGGCACAGCCAGAAGGTAAGTCACTCTTCCTATCAATTGCTGAATAGAGTAATATGTTCTGCTAGTTGTATTTACGGTATGGATGTGAGCATGCAAGGGGAATCTGGTGGATGAATTGGGATGGCAGCAGATAGTGGACACCTATATGGGCAGCATGAAATCCATAACAATTACTGGTGTCAACAAATTGGGCAGTACTAGACAAGGTGACATATCCCACTGCAGTCCATGCAGTGGTGCAAATGTGTGTCCATAGGACACACATATGCATGTCAGTGAGGCTCAAATACCCCTCACCAGCCTCAGCTAGCAGGACAGGTGTAGATGACCATAAAGAAAGGCTGTGCTAAGGACTTCAATTAATGGCAATGGTGAACAGCCCTCCTCCAGACCTACACAGACAGGTCTGGCAGTTATATGTTAGTTCTGAAGAGTAAGAAGTCTGAAACTGAAATGTAGTTCAATAAAACCTAAGACCTGTACTCTACTGATATGCCTCTAGTCTGCATGATAGGTCAGAACACAAAATTAAATGGAAGCCAACAGAGTACCTGAAATACCAGTACAGTCATAGCAAATGTTTAAAGCTGTCAGGTGTGCCCCCCCCCCCCACACACACACACTACAATCCTATGTAGAAATGCAGTAACATGCACATGTGAGTTTAATAACAGTGGAGCACAGATTACCTGAGCTGGCCCAATTTACAGGATAGATTGTTACATGTGTACAATATACAGGGATCCATGTATTAGGTTGTTGTATGTTCAGTATTGTCTGGAAGTGGTCAGCATGTAGGCATGGAGGGCTATGTCTCAGTGGCCTGTGGCCAGTACTGTTGATGACAGGGCCATGTTCCAACAGCTGCAGTGCCAACCACAATGCATCTCAGCAATAACCATGTCAGCAATCATCCATACTCATTTTCCAGATATCAATATCTGTCACCGTCTGAAAGATGGACATGCCATGAAGGTGGGCCCTGACATACACACAGTACACAGGTGGAAGTACCCAAGACAAAGTACATAAAATGTAACTGTCAACTGCACACACCTTTGGAATCGTACATACAGGTTAGAAGCACATTAATTATCTGTGTAGTATGGAATACTGATGTAGTCTGGCCAATCAGTGGCAGACCACAAAAAAGCACAGTTATGAATTAATGAGATACTGTCTATGTCCCTGCACAAGGCAGCATAAGGGGAATGCCCCAGGTATATCTGAGTTAGCTGTAAGAAGCTTCCATATCACACATGCACTCAGGTCACCCCTCGATCAGCCACAGGTATATCACAGGTCATATCCTTGTTGTTGGGAATTAGTACAGTATGAGCCCCACTTCTGTATGGGAATACCCACAGAATGCAGCATGCTGAAGAGGTGTCCCATGCAGGTGTGCCCCTAGCTGTAAGCAGCACCCTGCCAGCATCCAGATCAATGGATTAATATGGACAGGAACTATTGCCATTAACACCTTGCACACTTACCAGGTCACCTCAAGGGAATACAGTGGCTTGCAGCCTCAGAATGTAGGAGTGACAGAATGCACTGGCCTGCTGCAGATGGCCTGTATTACTACCAATGCCCTACAGTCCTCTGTCAAAGACCTGTGCCTCACCTGTACTGCCAGTGTATGTTATCTCATGGGGTCCCAACTAACAACAAAACACAGTCAACAGAACACAAATGCAAGGCCATGTTGACAAATCCCAGTAGCATGGCCACCATGTCCTACTGCATGAAATGAACTGAGATGTATGGCCACAACAGGATATGGCAATTCTGTTATGTTGATATATGTACAAGCATATGATCCTCAGCCACCACAGTACCAAGGTGCTGGACTATTTACACAGATCCATCAGCAAGTCTCTGCAGCTACCCCTCCAGAATGGCATGAGTGTGCAAGAATATGTAGGCTGCAGACCACAATACTGGACACAGTTTCATTCATCTTGTATTTCCCAGGAAATACCTGTGAGCAAATAAGTATATCTTTCAGTAGTTGATGACATAATACATCACACTGTAAAACAGTACATATGTCTGAATATCTCTGCTAACACCAACCATGTAACACAAGCAGCACAGACACAATAGTTACAGTACCCCACTATCTGTCGCCCATTGTGACTCCATACTGTCAACCTATATACAGATATCCTGCAGAAACAGGTTGCTATTTGTAGGTGTAGAACACCAAACCCTGGACTGGAGTAAAACTACCTGGAATGGATTCACACACTCAATACAGAAGGTCATACTGGGCATGCTCCTACACTTGGAGAAATGAAGCCTATGCTTCTACACTTAGAGAAATGAATCCCATGTCTGACAACACTGGACTATACATATCTGTCAGTCGCAGATGTTTATGCACACACACCACATTGTACACCATTCATTGGATAGGAATACTCACACATATCCAAGGCCAACACACTATAATATGTCAAGCATACACACACAGAGATATGGGGAAGATAGAGACAGACAGTGACAGAGAGATTTCCATCATGAGGCCTGTCCCACCCACCACACATCCAATTGGCCAATATCACATGATGTGCTGATGTCAATCACTGCAGACATTGCTTTTAGTAGCCTTCAGCCCTATAGTGTCTGTGGTGCTTGTAATAACTGTGTAAAATGATAGTACAAATCAGTATTCATCTAGCATTTGTATACCCAGTCCTGTCAAATGTAAGGTTGTGTGTGACTGAGTGTGTGTGTGTGTGTGTGTGTGTGTGTGTGTGTGTGTGTGTGTGTGTGTGTGTGTGTGTGTTTCCAGAGGAATGGTTTATGGCCCATTCACACACACTGCACTTCCCATTGCCCATGTTAGCACTCCTGCTGATGTCAGTCACTTTGAAATAACCCTCTGGCCAGGTCTCAGCCCTATAAGCTGTGTGGCACTTGCAATATGTGTGTAATACTGTAGTGTAGAAAACTAGTTAGGTAAAATATCTAATCCCAAATGTGTGTGTGTGTGTGTGTGTGTGTGTGTGTGTGTGTGTGTGTGTGTGTGTGTGTGTGTGTGTGTGTGTGTTGAGATGAATGATTCTGAGGCCATTCACAGTCACTAAGCCTCCTATTGCTCTACTTTTACCATGCCTGCTGATGTCAGCAGGCATGGTAAAAGTAGAGCAATGCCTGCTGATGTCAGTCACCTTGAAATAACCCTTTGCAGACATGCCAGCCCCATAAGCTCTGTGGCACTTGCGATAACAGCGTAATGCTATAGTGTAGCATGCTAGTTAGGTAGGAGTTCTAATCCCAGACATGGCAACTGTGAAACTCTGTGTTTGTGTGTGTGTGGAGATGAATGATTTTGAGGCCATTCACAGTCACTACACCTCCCATTGCCCTACTTTAGCAAGCCTGCTGATGTCAGTCACCTTGAAATAACCATTTGGACAAATGCCAGCTCCAAAAGCTTCGTGCTTACAAAATGTGTGTGATGTTATAATGTTGTATACTAGTTAGGTAGGAGTTCTAATCCCATAAATGCCAACTGGGAAACTCTGTGAGTGGAGATGAATGATGTTGAGGCCATTCACAGTCACTACACCTCCTATTGCCCTACCTTAGCATGCCTGCTGATGTCAGTCACATTGAAATAACCCTTGGGATAAGTGCCAACACCATAAGCTCCGTGCAGCTTGCGATAACTGTGTAATACTATAGTATAGCATACTAGTTAGGTAGGAGTTTTTTATCCCAGAGGTGACAGCTATGAAACTGTGTGTGTTTGTGTGAGAGAGTGTGTGTGTTTTTGATGATACCTGATTTTATGGACATTCAACTTGCTACTCTCCCCTTACCCCTCCTTTAGCACTGCTGCTGATGTTAGTCACCTTCAAAGATACCTGTGGAGAACTCACCAACTTATAAGCTCTGTGGTGCTTGTGATAACTGTGTTATACTGTAGTGCAGCATACAAAACAGATAGAAGTTCTAATCCTAGAGATAGCAACTGTGAAACTGTGTGTGTTTGTGTAAGAGAGTGTGTGTGTCTTTGATGATACCTGATTTTATGGACATTCACACTTGCCACTCTCCCCTTACTCCTTCTTTAGCACTGCTGCTGTTAGTCACCTTCAAAGATACCTGTGGAGAGCTCTTCAACATGTAAGCTACATGGTGTGTGCCATAAATGTGAAACAATGTAGTAGCAGTAACTACACACATATATATATATATATATATATATATATATATATATAGGTTTGAACCTCATCTGTGGCAAGTGTTTGTGTGTGCACATATGTATGTCTGTATCTCAAAGATTTTGGCCCCATTTACACCCAGTACACATCTCAGAGCCTGACTTTAGCAATCTTGCAGATATCATCCACATTAGAAGTACCTGTTGCCAACACCAAGCCATGTAAGGCAAGTGGTGCATGTGGTAAATGTGTAACATAATGGTCTGTAAAAATTGTTAGATAGAGGTTTGAACCTCCCCCTGGCAAATGTAAATGTGTATGTAGGGTAAAATTATTTTTGGGATCTCTCACCCACTACATCACCCAATACTGGTATTTACAAGGGCTGGTGATGTTCCTCACCTTAGAAGTACCTTGGGACAACATCCATTCTATGAGCTCCATGGCACATGTAATAAATGTGGTACACTATAGTAACAATACATAGCTAAGTAGGGGCTTGAATCTCAGTACTGGCAAGTGGGTGTTTGTGTGCATGTGTCTGTCGTCAGTATCCTGTGTAGAGATTGTTGTGATTGTGTAATAACAGGATCCAATGTGGGGTGGGTTTTGCTAAATTATTATTTTGAGGACCTAGTATATATCACAATGTCCATCTTACAAGGACAACAGATGTCGAACATTGGAGACATTGGTATAGACAATCCATAGCCCTACATGTGACATTATGGATTGGTTAACAATATAGACAACCTTTCTATTACTCAGAGAACACTCTCCACCCATGTCTCATACACAAGCACACTTGGCTAGGCAACAACCACTATATTGGTAGTTCCTGGACTAAATGCCTGTTGACCACAACAGTGCCACTGACATCAGAAAGTACGTTGATGTGTTACATTTCCTGACTGTGTGTTATCCAGCAAGTAAAAGGACATGGCACCCTATTCCATCCCCACAGTAGGCAAACATATGCTTACAGTGGCCCTTTTGCTATGTTCCCCACTGGATGCCTGCAACAATTGTAGAGTCTTAAAACATAACCCACAAAGGGAATACTGTGCTTTATACACATGCCACTAACTCCACTGAATACCTGTATCATGCTGTCAAAGTAGGTGCAAGCATGACCTCAGTTACATAGCCAGGTCTCACCAAATGACATCAGGAATGCTACATCAGAAGATAACAATCAGTCCAAACAACATGCCCCAGAGACCTCAAGTACACTTCCACATGTCAAAGAACATGTGTGTGGGACATGTGCACAACCTAGACACTGTCCATGTTATGGAATATAGATCACATACATAGGAAGCAGTACACATCACTGGCCACCCACAATAGTAACCCACATGAGTGGATGGTGAATACAATAACCACCCCTGGGGACCACTCCAGGGACTACACCCCTGAGCCATACAGGGGAGTATTGTCATGTGGCCTGATGCCAAGATGTTCCCTTTGCCTAACCTTGTACAGCCTTCAGGCTAATTCACCTACTACACACCTGTGAAGCAATGAACCTACGCATCTCAGTACTGGCAAGTGTGTTTGTGTGTGTGTGTGTGTGTGTGTGTGTGTGTGTGTGTGTGTGTGTGTGTGTGTGTGTGTGTGTGTGTGTGTGTGTGGAGATGAATGATTTTGAAGCCATTCACATTCACTACACCTCCCACTGTCCTACTTTAGCATGCCTGCTGATGTCATTCACCTTGAAATAACCCTTTGGCCATATCTCAGCCCTATAAGCTCTGTGACTCTTGTGATAGTTGCGCAATACTGTAGTGTAAAAAACTACTTAGGTAGGAATTCTAATCCTGATCCTGTCAACTGTGATAATGTGCGTGTTTCTCTGGTATATGTCCTCTTCTCCAATGTAGTGCAATCCTGGAATTGGTAAACATATGTGTGCTGGTGTGGGTGGTACAGCCCCCCACTATGGAAGCTATGGGAAACTATGGGGGGGGCGTAGAAACATGCATAGTGTGATTAACAACTACTTAAGCTGTTAACACAAACTGTACACTATAACAGTACACTAAGCAGAGGGATACCCACAACAATAACCCCAATGTTGGTGGCTGTAACAACCACATCCATGTATATATACAAACTCCTGTATTGCTGTAGAGCTGTACAATGGTGAAGAGGGCATGTACACATCCACTACTAGTTTTGCTTGAATGTATTTCCACAAGATGATTGCTTTGAAATATTACCTTTAGCCAGCTAGTTCTCAGACAAATGATCTCCTGGGACATATATGTTCTGCAAACTGAAGTAGATCCTTTCACATACACACACACTTACTTGGCTACCCTGAGAGTAGAACCCCTACCCAGGTACTTATTGTTACTAATGTGTTTGGGTTTCATTGTACACACCACAGAGCTTTTAGGGTGAGGTGTGTCCCGAGTTTTTTGTTAAGTGAAGAACATCACCAGACCTTGTGCAATATGGTAATGGGGGTTGTACTGGGTGTTAGTGAATAATACATAGTATGGCATACTGTCATATACCCAGGTCTATCAGATGTGTTCATGACTGTCTCTGTTTGTCGATGTGTATATGACAGTATGTCATACATATGACATACTGTCATATGCACATTGACAAACACATGCAGTCATAGACACATTTGACAGACCTGGGTTTAGCAGTGCTAACTACCTTGTCAGTGAGTCCATTCTGTTACAGAGAATTTGCACACAGCACATGCATCATTGGGCTGGATAGTGTAATCAGTTCCCTGTATGGTTGATGGTGACAGCGGTCCTCATACAGTGGACCATCGGACATATACTGGGGGCACCATGGTGTAAAGACAGTATACCCAGCACCAACACCCCACATTGGATATTGTAGTCACTGAAACCCATGATAATGCTCTGAAATACCCACAATTACACATTGACAAGGACTGCAAAACAACTCCTTGTCTATCTAATCAGTGCTACTACAGGGGTATGCATTTATTGCACATGCTGCAGGGATAGTAGGGTGAGGGTTTGTCACGGCTCTCCTAATGTCAGCAACATCACTATCCCTTATAATGTATGGCAAAGTTTATTGTATTTGGAGAATGTTGCCTCAGAATGCTGTCTCCTACAAATATACCCACTCACACACTTGCCAGGACTCAGAGGATAACCCATGCCTATCTACCCATTTGTAGAACAGTAAACAAAGCAAAAAAGTTGAGTACTATACCAAAGTCCAGCCTACGATTCCAAAATCAAATATACACCAAAAAACACGGCAAGGACACTGCTATTCCTTAAAATCTTTATTGCACATAAACACAAGATGAGCGCTTTCGGGACTTCTCCCTTCATCAGATAAAATTACAATAAAACAAGGGGTTATCGGGAAGATAAAGTGGATAAGCTGTTAAACACCAGCAAAGGCTTTAGGGAAAGCAAATATAAACCTTGGCTTAGACGCACTCCAGCCCTGATAGACAAAAATAAAAGACCCACAGTTGTAAGGAGTCCCCAGTTAATGTTTACCTACAGTAGCAACATAGATGATATCTGTAATGTTGTACAGAATAACTGGAACATTCTGACTAGTGATGAAGGGCTGAGTGATATAGTAGGTTGTAGACCTAACTTCAGATATAGAAGAAACAAGAATCTGAAGGATTTGTTATGCAAAGAAAGGCTAAGTTGTCAAAATACAGTGGCAACAATAATGACGGGCACATTCCCGTGTGGGAGGTGCAAAGCTTGTGGCCACATTAATAAGAAGACTAACTTTGAGCATCCTGTCACACATAGGCAATTTGTGTTAAAAGGGAGGGCTACCTGTCGAACGACGGATATAGTATATTTAGCTGAGTGTAGCCATTGCCCTAGTTTTTATGTAGGGAAAACTAACCAGATGTTAAAGACTAGGATATTACAGCACCTATCTAGCATTAGGAATGGGGATGTGCATAGTGCTTTGAGCAGACATGTGATGGATAATGCAACACACAAATTCACTTTCAGGGCTATAGTAAACATAAGGCTTACCACTAGAGGGGGTGATGTGAAGCATTTGACAGAATTAGCAGAATCCAGATGGATCATTGAGCTTATGGCCAATCGTACACCAGGTTTAAATGATGTGATACCTGTTAAGCCCACCCTTCAAAAAAGGCGGGCTTTTTACTGAATCCTATTGGATATGCACTAGTTTAAAAGAAGGGGTTGTTTTATTGTAATTTTATCTGATGAAGGGAGAAGTCCCAAAAGCGCTCATCTTGTGTTTATGTGCAATAAAGATTTTAAGGAATAGCAGTGTCCTTGCCGCGTTTTTTGGTGCATATTTGTAGAACAGTGTTATGCTGATACTGCAAGCTACAGGTAGTGTAACAAGGTACATTTAATGCCAATTACAGCAGCAGCCATGTCTAAGTATGGCAATGGGGATGTAATGGGTGAGAAGGCCTTCAGGGCATTGTCAACTGCAAGTTTACAAACAGACAGACACTGTTATTCTCAGTAATGCACACTGACACATTTGTCAGTGCTGGGGTTCATATAGGTGCAGGTGTTCCTACATGTATATCAGGCTAATGTTAATGGAGAGATGAGAAGAGTAGGGCATGTGGGTACACAATCATGCCACCTGACATTTGTCAGCAGGCCATCTATCACTTGAGTCACTATCTATCTATCACTTGATGGCACTTGAGTGATCCCCAGGGTGACAGTTAAATTCAAGATCCAGTCATCTGGTTTTCTCTTGCGGAGGGCCAGTGAGGTGCTCCAGTTGCCATGAATGCAATATATATATCACATAACATGGCCAGTGTCTTGGTTAGAGACCTGTACCCGAGCATGTTCTGTTGACTGTGGTAGTCTGGTTTAGGTATCCATGGCATTTGATGAGTACAGGGTGGGGTTTCCTAGCTGTGGCACTCATAACACAGCTGGACAGACATGTCAGTGTTAGTCAATCATAGATTTCCTGAATGCAGCCAAGATGGATACATGGCATCTGCACATCTGTACAGAGGACAGACAGAAATTAGCTCGCCAACAGGTTATGCATTAGGAGGAATATTTTGAGTGATAGATGTCTGACACTGATAGGTATGCCATTACTATATGACAGCAGCCCTCAATAGCATGTCCTAAACACATAGTAGTCTACAGTTAATATCCACATATCAGACCAATATCCAGTAGGAGATACTTAACACACGGCTCACACACCAAGAACACAATAGTCAGTACTCAGAGTCCAGCTTTGCATGTAGGGGTGTATGGTTCTAGTACTACAATCAGAAATCTACTCCTATTTGGAAAAGCACTGTTAAAAGTAGTAGTGTAATCATACAATACATGCAAATGTGACTGCATATAACCTGGGATACTACCCATGTATGAAACACATACAAAGATAAAAGATTGTTGTACTAGCCTTGTATACTCAGGTGTCACATACAGCATACTCACACCCCTTGCTACTGTAATGACAGCACATAGAAGCATGTTATGTACATGGGATTAAATACACTTATTAAAGATGTCATTACCCTGCTATTTTATCAGACTGGAATGTGATCACAGGTTACCAGGGCTGAGCCATGCTCATCAGGTGTAAGCATTTCTTAAAAGTAAATGCTAAGCAGACTTGCTCAGTGGTAATCATAGCCTACATGGTGTAAACACCTTTTTGTTTAACTGTACATTAGCATTGCTTACCTTCAGGCAAACCCATGCAAACCCACTTAAAGCTGCTCAAAACTTCCTTAACCACTCTGTATCCAACAGTCCTTGTTCTGCCTAGCAACAAAATAAACAGCCTTTGCAAGTCTTGAACCCAGGACACTGTACACTACAGTCACTGCAGTTAACAACTAAGCCATCAGAGCTGTGATGATGTTTGTAGTTTTTTTCAAATATATCATTCAGTACACATACTGACTAGTGAACAACTGCTTTGACTACTACAATTGCTTAGTACTTGTAAGTAAAAATAGTGTTGAATCAATCATATTTTTATATCTAATATACACATATCAGATAAATGTGGTGGGATACATCTGGGAAGGTATATACAACACTCATGTTTACACATAACAAGGATATGGATATATATATATATATATATATATATATATATATATATATACATATGTATATATGTACATACACTTGTGTCAACAGACATGTTGTGTAGAAAGTCACTTCTGATACTGACATGTACACCATCAGTTACTGACATACATCATAAAATCATCATAGTGAAGTACCACACAAATCACAGTAATGATCCTGTGGAATACAGCAGAAATATGACCAATAAATGTGGACACTCTGACACAATCTGGTCAATCCAAAGGTATACATACAAATCCTTAGTGCAAGACATGTGGACCAAGCCTGATGAAGCGGATGGTTACAGCCATGAAAATGGGGATATCACACAAATACTGGAATAGATAAGCTGACACAGTTTTTGCATTCACACCCTCTTGTCTGTCCTAACACATATTAACCAGAGGAGCAGAGGTCACAAGCACACATACTTCCCACTAGTCAGTGACATACATCTTTGCACCTTCCCACTGCTTTTTCAGAAATACACAACACATATGGTGGCCAGGCAACAGTACATCTGACAAATATCCGGACATAACATCACACTAGGTAAATACACTGAGCTGCTAGGCATGTCACAAAGCACTGTGCAAACTACAGGCAGACTGCCACAACACTGACCCAAGTTTCCTATGGGGGAATACACATGTACTTGCAAATATAGCAGGCACTGCAGGAATGTAACAGCATGGAGTAACAGACACCAGTGTGAACGTGCATACCTACAACCAATCTCAACACAGTCACAGTCACATTATGGTAAGCCTGAGTAATAGTACAGTATATGGATTGTGTGAACAAAACCATCCTCATATTTGCCACTCACACACTAACCCTACATTTACTGGCTCAATACACAGTGTAATCTGATGCATGATTGTTGTATGGGACATGTCTCAGTCTGGCCCTACAAACATATACACTGATAGGATACCAGAAACTGGAGCAGCATGCAATGTCAGATAGAACAGGACCAAGAACACTGACATCTACCACAGTCTGTACACAGGTCAAGTAACATATTCACAATACACTTCTACACAATACTGATACTCTGTCAAGAATCACCATAAGTACACAGACCTCACTACTGTACAGACTACAACAGAATGTCCAGGTTTTGTCCTCAAATATTAGGCCTACTATACATATCATGTCTATCAGTCTGATATATCACTGGCTTGTTATCAGGTATGATGTCAATAAATAATTATATACTGTACATATGCACCTCTTACTGCATGACATATGGACAAATGGTGACAGACTTGGGGAACAGAGGCATAAACACAGGGCCAATATTGACATATTGCTGTGATAAACTGAGAAAATTCCTGGTATAACAGGGTTTGTTTTGGCATATCTCTTCTGAGGGATATGAAGTCAGTAACTGACATGGATGTCACCATGTAGTGACTGCAATTATCAGAGTATGCTACTGCATTTCTAAAGATATGAAATGTGTGAGACTCCCCATACTCTGGAATAGACTGCTCATACATTTCAAGCATAGTGCCCCCTTGGCTCTCTTCAAAAGGAACTTTGACGACTGGATGGGAGATACCAAATTTGGCCTGGGGATCACGTCAGTCGCCCTGCTAGAAAGAGGTCCAGGGAAGTAAATATTGCGGGAAGAAATAGCCAGGGAATTGTTATGGCTAGGCTTGCATAGGCACTAGGTCTGATAGCCTAGGACCAACCTATGAACCTACGAGTAACACAGCACATCTAAGACTCCAAACTCTGGCCAGTCTACAGATAGCCCTACAGGTGAGAGTTTCCTTAAACACATAACACTGTCATGCCAGACTTTAAATCATGTAGAGCAACCATATCCGCACAAACCATGTTAAACCAACATTACTTCAAATGTAGAACAGCAATATTTGCATTCTGTTCCCATGTCTGGAACATCCACCTCCTGTTTGTTGGCCTATCTCCACAGTGTATGTTGTAAGAGGTATTTCTAACTAACCTCTGTGATGCTGTTTGTCAGACACCCACATGAAGTCCTGCTCACAGTGAAGGAAAATGGCCAACACCCACATGAAGTGCTTAGTTATAGGAGAGTGTTTCCAAGCAATTGGCTATAGGAATGATACCACAGCTGTTCCACATGCAGTTAGCAAGTAGGGGACTCCAATTCGTACACAGGCCATCAGCTGATCATGAGACTATAGTGTACAGGGTCCTGGGTTCAAGCCCTGCAAAGGCTGTTTATTTTAGCCCATAACCACCCTGGACATGGGCAGCCATCATTAAATGCAATCTTGGGTTTTGACTAGCATTTCTGTGGTGTTACATTTGGGTGAAACAGCTAGGCTTAAAATGACCTCTGGGTTGATAGCCTAGTAATCTCCTATGATGATGATGATGAAAACTCAAGCTGCTGCCTATGCAAAACAGATGTACTTTTCCACATCCACCAGAGAGGGGGAGAGAGAGAGAGAGAGGCAAAGTAAGAAAGGAAAGGTGAAAGAGCCAAGTGTGTTTGTGTATGATCCGTGGGTGGAGAGTGGTATCTGGGTATTATAAAGGTTGCCTATATTGTTTACTAATCCATACTGTCGCATAGTAATTGCACATGCCAGTACACATTTATGGCTGAGGATTGTCTACAACAACCTCTACAGTGTTTGAAGACTGTTGGCCTTGTAATGTGAACATTGGGACATATAGGTCCTCAATATAATGATGTAGCAAAACCCACACTGTAATGATTCCTGTCATTACAGAATCACCCCAACAGGATACTGATGACACACACTTACAAGTACTGAGTTTCAAACCCCTTGTCTGTTTATTGCTATTACAGTGTTACACAATTATTGCACACACCACGGAAATCACATGTTGGACAGCTGTCCAAAGGTATCTTTGAATGTGAGTAACATCAGCAGCAGTGCTAAAGGAGGGGTAAGGGAAGTGTAGTAAGTGTGAATGCCCACAAAATCAAGTATTAATGAAGACACACACACACACACACACACACACACACACACGCACACACATGCACACGCACACGCACACACACACACACACACGCACACGCACACGCACACGCACACACACACACACACACACACACACACACACACACACACACACACTCTCTCTCTCTCAGAGAAACACTAAGCACGGGGATATGCACAATAATAACTCCAATGTGGGTGGCTGTGCCCACAACAACCACACCCATGTATATATACCAACTTTAGTATCCCTGTACAGCTATACAGTAGGGAAGAGGGCATTTACACACCCACTACTAGTTTTGATTGAATGTATTTCCACAAGATGATTGATTTTAAATGTTACCTTTTGCCAGTTAGCTCATGGACAAATGATCTCCTGGGACATATATTTTCTACAAACTGAAGTAGATGTCTTCACATATACACACACTTAATTGGCAACACTGAGTGTAGAACCCCTATCTAGGAACTTATTGCTACAAATGTGTTTGGCCTTAATTGCACACACCACAGAGCTTTTAGGGTGAGGTGTGTCCCAAGTTTCCTGTTAAGTGAAGAACATCACCAGGCCTTGTACAGTATGGTAATGGGGGCTGTACTGGGTGTTAATGAACAATACATAGTATGACATACTGTCGTATACACATTGACAAGCACATACAGTCATAGACACATTTGACAGACCTGGGTTTAGCAGTGCTAACTACCTTGTCAGTGAGTCCATTCTGTTACAGAGTTTTTGTACACAGCACATGCATACTTGGGCTGGATAGTGTAATCAGTTACCTGTATAGTTGATGGTGACAGCGATCCTCATACAGCAGTCTATGGGTTATGTACTGGGGGTATCATGGTGTAAAGACAGTATACCCAGCACCCACACCCCACACTGGATATTGTACTCACTGAAACCCATGATAATGCTCTGACATACCCACAATCACACATTGACCAGGACTGCAATACAACCCCTTGTCTATCTAATCAGTGCTACTACAGGGATATGCATTTATTGCACATGCCACAAGCATAGTAGAGTGAGGGTTTGTCATGGCTCTCCTAATGCCAGCAACATCACTATCCCTTATAATGTATGGCAAGGTTTATTGTATTTGGAGAATGTGGCCTCAGAATGCTGTCTCCTACAAATATGCACACACACACAATTGCACACACATACACACATTTGCCAGGACTCAGAGGGTAACCCACGCCTATCTACTCATTTGTAAAACAGTGTTATGCTGGTACTGCAATCTCCAAGTAGCTCATGGGGTGAAGAGTGTAACAAGGAATATTAATGTAAATTACAGCAGCAGCCATTTCTAAGTATAGCAATGGTGGTTATAGTGGGTGAGAAGGCTCTCAGAGTATTTCCAACTAAAAGTTTCAAACACACACACACTGTTATTCTCAGTAATGCACACTGACACATTTGTCAGTACTGAGGTCCATAGGTGCAGGTGTTCCTAGGTGTGTACCAGGCTAATGTCCATGGAGAGATGAGAAGAGTAGGGCATGTGGGTACACTGGTATCATGCCACCTGACATTTGTCACAAGGCCATCTATCAACCAATGCCACTTGAGTGATCCCCAGGATGAAAGTTCAATTCAAGATCCAATCATCTGGTTTTCTCTTGCAGAGGGGCAATGAGGTGCTCCAATTGACATGTATGAAACATATATTACATAACATGGCCAGTGTGTGGGTTATAGACCTGTACCCAAGCATGTTCTGTTGACTGTGGTAGTCTGGTTGAGGTATCTATGGCATGTTGTGCATACAGGGTGGGGTTTCCTAGCAGTGGCATTCATAACACAGCTGGGCAGACATGACAGTGTCAGTCAATCAGAGATTGCCTGTAAGCAGCCAAGATGGATACCTGACAGCTGCACATCTGTACAGAGGACAGACAGAAATTAGCTAGCCAACAGGTTATGCATTAGGATGCATGTTTTGATAGACAGACGTCTGACACTGATAGGTATGTCATTACTACATGACAGCCCTCAATGACATGTCCTAAACACATAGTCTACAGTTAATATCCACATATCAGATCAATATCCAGTAGGAAATACTTAACATACAGCTCACACACCAAGAACACGATAGTCAGTACTCAGAGTCCAGCTTTGCATGCAGGGGTGTATGGTTCCAGTACTACAATCTGCAATCTACTCTTACTAGGAAAAGCACAGTTAAAAGTAGTAATGTAATGATACAATACATGCAAGTGTGACTGCATATAACCTGGGATACTACCCATATATGAAACACATACAAAGAGAAAAGCTTGTGGTACTAGCCCTGTATACTCAGGTGTCCCATACAGTATACTCCCACTCCTTTCTTGCTATTGTAATGACAGCACATAGAAGCATGTTCTGTACATGGAATTAAATACACTTATTAAAGATGTCATTACCCTGCTATTTTGTCAGACTGGAATGTGATCATTGGTTACCATGGCTGAACTATGCTTAGCAGGAGTAAGCATTGCTTAAATGTAAATGCTAAGCAGATTTGCACACTGGTAAGCGAAGCCTACATGGTGTAAGTGCCTTTTAGTTTAACTGTACGTTAGCACTGCTTACCGTCATGCAAACCCATGCAAACCTGCTTAAAGCTGCTCAAAACTGCCTTAACCACTCTGTATCCAACAGTCCTTGTTCTGCCTAGCAACAAAATAAACAGCCCTTGCAGGTCTTGAACCCAGGACCTGTAGACTATAGTCACAGCACCTAACCACTAAGCCATCTGAGCTCTACAAATGTCTGTTGCTTGTTCAAATATATCATTTGGTACCTGTACTGAATAGTAGTGAACAACTGCTTTGACTACTACAATTATTTACTACTTGTTCATGAAAATAGTGTTGATTCAGTTATGTTTCTTTTTTGTTCAAATATTTTTATTAAATTTATGCACATGAAAATATTACAGACATTCTAATGTAAATTTTGATTAGTTAACTATATACAATATTTACACTTGGCCTAATATGAGAAATATTTCATAAGAAAGAAATAATAAAACTTTTCATTTACCAATATACATTCAAAGTATTTAAAAAAAACATTCAGTCGAGGTTAAGGAGAATGTGATGTCTTAAGAGTTTCTAATAAACCAAAAACTTTGATCCAAGGATTATCAGTCAATTTTCTGGGGTAAATTCTTGTTTCCTTGACTTTTATTTTTATGGATGCTGATTCTTCCAATAATATATAAACTCTTCAAAGGTGGGAGGTGCAGAGGATTTCCATTTTCTAGATAAACATTTTCTTGCCACTGCTAAAATAGTCAAAAGGAGATAAAAAATGTTTCTTGTCATGGTATTCATGACATTTACATTCAATAGAATTAGGGGTTTGGATAAAATAAATGTATCTGAAAATAACGCTTGACAAAATTTACCTATGTCAACCCAATATTTATTGATTTTATTACGGCCATAAATAATGTGTTCCCAATTGGCTGAACATACCATAGAACATCTCCAACAAACAACAGTAGTAGAAGATTGTATTTTAGCAACTTTGTTGATAGTATAGAAAGCTCTGTGTAAGAATTTCCACGTAAAGATTTTCTACTTCTGGAGATTGGAAGTTAATTTCACAGAGAGTAGTAGATTAGATTTGACTTCTGGGGAAATACAAAATTCCAAAATTTTTGTTTAGATATAGTTTTGTAATTTATTAACATTTTGTAAATGTTAGAGATTAAGTTAGGCCAATTTTGACTGTTATATATCAAATTTTGAATATGAAAAATCAACTTAGGTTTAGTTTTGAATGAAGAGTTATTTATTATTCTGCAAAGATCTTGAGCGTGAGAAAGAATACTATGTAAAATAATTCAATCTGTGTCTGGGATGTTATAAATATTTTTTGATTTCATGAGTCTGTAGTGCTGTTAAGTCTGTTATGCAATGTTGCCAGCAAATTAATTGTTTTGATTCCTAGTCTTGAAAAACATTTTTGTGAATTCTGTTGGCACAATTTTTAGAAATACTGAAGGGGATTGATGGTTTCCACCAGAGAGTTACATCTAGATTTGAGTTTATAAATGTTCTGATGTTGCTATAGATATGATTTATTAGGTTTACTTTGGTAGGCTTTGCAATATTATATTGTAAATTAATGCATAATATATACCATAGACTGACATTTTGATTATCTACTGAGAGATTACCAGCTAATTTGTTTTCATTTAAGAAGATGGTTGTGTGAAGGGATTTCCATGCAGATTAAAAATTGGGATCTAACCAATTAATGGCTAATTTGCGAATGGAAGCTTTAATATAGGAATCAGGATCTGGAAAGTTTATTCCTCCCATTTCCCAGTGTCTAATGTGATAATGAAAAGCAATTCTATTTCTTTTTGTAAACCATGCAAATTTTAGTAAGATTTTGTTAAATTCATTTAATATTGTTTTATTAGGAGACATAGGAATGTCTTGGAAAATATAATTTATCTTTGGAAGTAAGGTCGTCTTTATTAATTTTAGTCTGTCTTCAAAATTTAAAAACAGTTTGTTCCATTTTTCTATTAGTCATTTTATAGTGGATAAGATGTTTATATAATTTGTGGTTACAGTTGTATTTATGTTATCACACAGAGTTATCCCTAAGTAATTTATAGATGATACTAATGTGCCAATTATGTGATCTGAGTTAAGATGCATGTTATGTTTTCTATTTAATATCATGTATCTGGATTTTTTGTTATTTATTTTTAAAACTGAATTAAGATAAAATTTTGCAGTTTGTAAATCTAATTTTTCAAGAGATTCTTCTGAGATTTTCAAAGTTAGAGGAATGTCATCTGCAAAAAGCATGATTTTAGAGTTGAATTGTCCATGTATTTCAATACCAGTTATTTTTGGGGATTGACAAATAGTAATTGTAAATATTTCAATGGCTAAGGCAAATAAAATATGAGACAAAGGGCAGCCCTGTTTAATTCCTTTGGTGATGTTTATGGCTCCCAAAGTAAATGGGCCAAGTTTTACATAAGCAGGGTTGTTGCTATATAAACTTTTTATCAAATGTATAAACTGAGAGGAGAAATCAAAAATTTCTAGTGATTTAAAAAGAAATTCCCAGTGTAATGTGTCAAATGCTTTTCAATATCAAGGTCAATTAGAAGAGCCTCTTGGTTATCTCTATTAATAACATCCATAACAGTGAGAATCCTTTGAATGTTGTCCTGTGTTTGTCTGTTGTAAATGAAACCTGTTTGATCTTCATGTATCATGTTAATTAATGATTTCATGATCCTATTTACTAAAATGGATGTAAAGATTTTATAATCATTATTAAGAAGTGAAATAGGTCTATATGAACTGCATAAAGTTGAGTTTTTATTTTCCTTTATAATAGGAGTAATTAAAAAGTATCTCCAAGAGGGAGGAACAAGATGTTGAAAATGAATTACATTTAGAGCATTATGTAATAAAGTTAAAGCAGGGGTTGGAAGTAATTTATATATTTCATTTATAATTCCAAATATTCCAGAAGCTTTATTATTTTTGCTTTGCGTAATTTTGTCAACTATCTCTTTTAATGAAATTTGTTGTTGCAAGTCTAATTTTGTTTTCTCTGGTAATTTGTTTATATTAGATAAGTTTATATCTAAATCCATAAAATTAGTGTTCAGAGGAGTATTGGTTTGAAGGTCAGATTAATGATGCTTAAAAGCATCACAAATGTTGCTAATATCTGAAACTGCTCTGTTGGTTTTACCCCCATGCATAATTTTTGTGATAGTATTTTCAGTGGATTTTTTTTTTATTCTCATTGATAAGTTATGTATATGTTTAGGAAACAGCGAGAATGAGTTAATTTTCAGTTTTTCCTAAAGTTAGATTGGTCTTATGTGTTAATATATCATTATATTTTTTATTTAGTTGATCTATTCCTATTTTCTTTGTGGATGCATCAATGGAGTCATCTGTGTTTATATATCAATTAATTGTTTTTGTAAATTTTGTAGTTCTGATTCCCATTCTTTGTTTTTTTTTTGTTTTTGTACCATAAAAGAGTTTTGCCATACAAAAATGTCTTTAATGTATCCCATAAAATTGCTGAATTTGTATCCTCTGAATGGTTAGTTTAAAAAAATAATTTATTTCTGAATGTAGCAATGGTTTAAATTGCTTTAAGTTAATAATGCAGGCAGGACTTCTAGTTGTTATGTTTAGTTTTTTAAAGTCAAATTCCAGTTTAAGAATGAGTGAATTGTGATCCAAAAAACAACATGGGAGAATGGTGAAATTAATTACTTTTGAGTTTAGATCTTGGGATATGTAAAGTTTGCCAATTTTAGTTTGAGTATTAACTCTATAATCTCTATGTGAATATGCTAAAGAGGTATTTTGTTTATATGCAAAGGAGTCAATCAAATTTAAGTTACCTGTCCAATTTTTAAGAGCTTTCCCTGTTGGACATGGACAAATAGGTCTACTATTTATGGTCTCAATATTATCTATAATGCAATTAAGATCTCCACCCAAAATGAAAACCCTTTTTGAGTTCTGTTAATTAGGTTTATATGTTTCCTCTCTGTTATCATCCCTATACCTGGAAACCAGTAAATATTAGCTAAAGTCCAAATTCTGTTATTATATTTTTTTATTACTATTGTTAATCGTCCTTCCTTATCTTTGCATTTAAATATAATTTGAGGTATAGTGATACTTTTTTCCATAAAATTATGGTACCTCTTGTTTTTTTCTTGTAAGACGAGTGAGCTAATATTGTAAATTCTGTGGGATTCCACATAAATTTTTCATTAGTCTTAAAGTGAGATTCTTGTATAAATATTACTTGCATCTTGTTAATTTTTAAATAGTTTAAAAGATTGGCTCTTTTCCCTGGATTATTTAATCCATTAACATTTAGAGATAATAACATTAAATCCATTTAGCGTGTTACAATTGAATGAGGTTTAAGTAGTAGTATTAACCAAGAATGAATGTTGTATAAAGTTATTTATAATTTTTATAGAGAATGCTTTTGGTAATATGCTTGTTCTTCCTATGTTAGAATGATAATGAAAGTCAATCCTAGGCCAAATTAATAAGAAAAATAAAGAATTATAATTAAATACATATTCCTTAAGAAACAAATTAATCATAAAAAACAATTTCAAGCATGGAGTGAAAGTCACCCCTAATCTGATAGATGTGAATTGATCTATCAGATTATCCATCAAATCAAAAAATGAATCAAACAAAGTGAGTTTGAGCTCCAGTATGTAAACAGGAGAAATATAATAATATAAGATAGTTGAATTAAAGTTAATAATAGAAGAAAGTGATTAAAAACCCAATTTCCTTAATCAAAGATGTGGGAAACAACTCATGTGTTTAACTCTTTATACAATGATACAAAAAGCATATCTTACCATATAAAGACTTAAGAAAGGGATTATTGTATACTATTAATAGTATTAAATCAAAACAAAAAACATGCCTATTGGACTGCTTAAATGTGACATGACATCTAACCTTACATTTAAATTTTACTAACTAGCTAATAGTATAAAATTTGATATGAACTGATAAACAAATTAGTTTTTGTTAACAGAATTTTAAAATAAACATTGGTTTTAAAAAGTTCTAAATTATGCTTTAACAGATTTCTTGTTCACTTCTGATATTACAGGCCATATTTCAGTAAAACTATGCATTAAGGTCCATTTCATTTTGGGATACTTCCCTAAGAACATGAGAGCATAAAGTAATCAATAAAAACCTTATATCTCTTCTTGTTTATCTTTTCTTCCACTTGTCCAATTAGTCCTGATAACAACTTGAATGACTAACATTGACTAAAACGTAAAATAATATTCATACTAATTATTACCTTTATATCAGAGTGTGATAATCTGTCAACTTATTTATAATTTGAAATTTTCACATATAATTATTGAAGAAATGTGTATGAATCAAATCATATAGAAAGCAGAAACATCAAATAAAATTCAATTTACTATTCTTTACATAACAAATTTATTTATTTTTTTTATTTTATTTTACATTTGTTGACAGGGCTAGTCCAACTGGATATATGTCCATTTTCAGTAGAGGCCCGGGGAGAAAAGCTCCAACATAGATAAAAATACATAAACACAATAAAAACAATATATTTGTACTCCTAGAACACATTAGTAAACAACTTGTAGAGTATCCTTACAAGACTAAAGAGCACTAAAAGCATAGATTTAGAGATCAGGAACTTAACATCAATTAAAAAGGGAAGAAATAAAAAAATAGTATACCATAACTGGAAGTATGAATATAAAGTGATGAGAAAGCAGTTTAAAATGCAATACTTTAGTGGTGTAGTTAATAGCATGATTAAGTTGATATAAGAGCAATAAAACTATGATATGGCAGGACTGTGATGATACAGATGTTGAAGACTCATACATACTGTTGTCAGCTAAGAGAGCAGGTAAAACTCTAAGTTGGGTTATGTAGAAAAGCTTAGAAGTACAGAGTAAGATAGCTAACTGCACATAAGCTGTTAGGTTAATGAGAGGTACTGGCAGTGCAGTAGTACAATGAAAAGTGAAAGGTGAGAGTAGTAGGCAGTAGCTTTTTAGTCTGGGTTGGTACAAGGGCAAAGCCAGTGAGTTTTGAGGTATGTTTTAAGTAGCTTTTTGAAAAGTGATGTAGAGGAGTGGGAGGTTAGTTCACTAGGGAGCTGGTTCCAGGTTTTTCCTACTGTGTTGGAGGATAGAGAGTCCCCAGCCCTATTATTGGATTTTGTGGTGGATACTAGAAGTTTCCTAGATGAGCGTAGAGTTTTAAGATTATTGTAGGGGGAGATGAGGGTAGTTAGTATAGGAGTATTGCTAGGATGATGAAGGGTTTTGTGGGCAGTAATAAGTTGGTGAAAGAAAAGCTGATTAGGTAGTTTCAGTCATCCTAGCTGTTTGAGATTGTGAGAGTGGTGGGTTCTAAATGGGGATCCAGTGGCAAATCTGGCAATGTTATTGTAGGAGGTATTAAGCTTGTTGAGGTTGTTTTTTGATAGTTAGTATAAATGGGAGAGGCATAGAGGAGCGTATAGATAAGATGAGTATGGGCAATTGTAGTTCTAGCTTTTGGAGTAAGAAACTGTTTTAGCCTATAGAGAGAGCCTAGTGTTTTGTTCGCTGACTTTACTGTAGTATTGATATGGGTATCAAAGGTGAGGTTGTCATCTATAGTTACCCCTAAGAGTTTGGTGGTAGGGTCGGGAGTTATGACAGTGCTATTGTTTGATGTTACAATGAAGTGGAGAGGACTTTTGTGTAGAAGTAAAGAACAATAGTTTGTTTTTTGGGGGGTGGGGTTAAGGAAGAAACAGCGTTGGAGGAACCAGTTCTCAAATATATTAAATGTTGCTTGGGTGAGGGACTGCAGTTCAGAAATGGATGAAGCTGAGCATATTAATGCTGAGTCATCTGCATATAGTATGCAGGTGGCTTGTGGAGTATTCATGTTTAGATAATTGATAAACAGAGAAAATAGGAGAGGGCCCAAGATGGAGCTTTGAGGGACACCCAAGGTAACTGGAAGAAGGGTGGAAAGGTTATTCTCCCAAAGTACTGCTTGTTTTCTGTTTTCTAAATAGGAGTTGAACTATTTTAGTGCCTGAGTATCAAGAGAGAGGGACTTAAGTATACGCAGAAGTATCTGGTGGTTTACCATATCAAAGGCTTTTGAGAGGCCAATAAAGAGAGCAGAAGAGTATTGTTATTGCGATGTTTGTTGAGACAGTTCAAAAAGGATAAGAGGGTAGTGGTGGTGCTATGGAATGGCCTGAAACCATGTTGACAGTTTGCTAGTATGTTATTTTGTAGTAGGTGGTCTAATAGTTGGTGGTGGATACATTTCTCCATGATTTTTGCTAGTGTGAAGAGTAATGCTATTGGGCAATAGTTATAGAGTTCAGTAGAGTTACTGTCCTTATGAAGAGGGATAATATGGGAGATTTTCCAGACTGATGGGATTGTACCTTCAGTAATTGTTCTATTTATTAGAATGGAGATAGGATATGCTATTGCTTTAGCAGCAATTTGTAGATATTCAGCCGGTAGCAGGTCAGCAGAGGGGGTGGATGGTTTAAGTTTTCCAAGAAGATAGCAAATGAGGGAAGTGGGTACTGGTTGTTGGTGAAATGAGGGAAGAGAGGTAATTGAAGTGGGAGTCAGGCTAGTATTTACAGGGAGGGGTAGTGAGCTGGCTAAAGAGTGAACAGTTTCAGTAAAGAAGATATTAAAGGCGTCTGCAATATGCTTGGGATTGCTATGGGAGGTACCTGATGGGGTAGGTGTTTTGGAGTGTCTTGGTTGTACTAGTTTATTAATACCTGACCAAAACTTTTGGGAATTGTACTGATGTTTATGCTGGAGCTGAAGGTAATTTTTTTCTTGTCAAGGAGTATAGATTTCTTGGTAGCACTTCTAATATGTTTAAAGTTATGATGGTCTGTTGGTTTTCTGGTAGTTCTCCATTTGGCCCATGTTCTACTTGTCAGTCTGATTTTTTGTCTAGTGTCTTTAGTAAGTCATAATGCAGTTTTTGTCCTATTTCTAATTGAATGAGTAGGGGCATGGGAGTCCAGGATTTGTAAGAATTTGGTGTTAAAGTGTAACACTGCATCCTCAAGTTGGAGGTATTTTAGGGGAGACCAGTCACAAGCCCTAAGTTCAGTTTGGAAGCTATCTGGATTAAAGTACTTATTGGTCTGTGTAGTTCTATAAAAGGTTGGGTTGGGAATGTTAGTTCTTTGCCTAATTATGTAGGTGAGTGAGTGGTCACTGATATGCTCAGGAATTGTACCTGTTTTATATGTATTGGGATGACTGTTAACAAGAATCCAGTCTAATGTGCTTTCTTTGTGGCTAGGTTTATGCATTCTGGTTGGAGAATTAATAGTTTGGGAGAAACCATATAGGTTGAGATGGGTGGTTGGCTTAGCTGCAATACAGCTAGTCCAGTCTATGTTAAAGTCACCCAGCAATATAGATTCCTGTGGTAAGTTAGTGGAAAGCCAGCTAAGGATATTTTCCAGGGTATTGATGTTGTTTCCCGGAGGGAGGTAAGAGCAAATTATATAAATGGCTTTATAGGCATTGATTTGCAGTTTGACAATGAGTAATTCAGCATTACTGTCATTGGGTGAATGTGAATCAAGTGAGTTAACTTGTAGCCATGATTTATATAATATTGCTACTCCACCACCTTTTTTAGTTTTGCGGTCAATTCTAAGTGCATTATATCCAGGTGGGGTAATTTCATTGTCCTGAGTTGAAGATTTTAGCCAAGTCTCTGTGAGACATAGGATATCGAAGGAATATACATCTAACAGAGCATGAAGTTGGACTATTTTATTGTTTATGCTACGAATGTTGAGATGAGCAATATAGAGAGAGTTAGATGGTCTAGAAAAGATGTGAAAGGTAGGTGGACTGTGGAGGTCTGTGGCATTGATATGGTTTGGGCCAGGGTTGGGATGAATGTCACCATCTAATAGAGGGTGCAGTTGAAGTTTATGTAAACACTTTAGGATAATAGAATTAAAGTGTATAGATTTCCTAGATGGATGATGAGAGATATGGGCTTGTCTGTGGAACTTAGGAAGTAGATAGGAGGATGTAGATGTGATATTTAAGTGGTTGTTGGTGGATGCATGAGTTGAAGGAGGAGTTTGTAGAAAGGGATGGTGAAAGTTATTGAAGGTGAGATGTTCATTAATGGTTAAGAAATAGGATGCAATCAGAAGAGGTAGAATAGTGTGACACAGTATGAGTTTCCTGTGGTTAGACATTTGTACTTTAATCATTGTTTGTAGTCTAATATAGGTTTTAGAAGAGGAGGAAGGAACAGGGGATGATAGGGGTAGATGCAGAAAAGGAAGATGTGAATGTTTATGTGGTGTATTGGCACTTTAAAGTTTAATAGCTAAACATATAATGGAGTAGAGAGTTGATGAGGTACAGTGATTTATTGGCTGTTAGGGTTGGGGTGTGGCTTATGGAGATATAAAGTCAGGTGCACTGGGGAAGGTGGAATTTGGGGGTAGGGTAGGGGAGTGGAGTGAGTCCGCAGGGCGAACAGGGTGGGTAGACCCAAGAAAGGGAAAAATGAGGAGGAGTTACCAAAAAAATAATCAGTAACACAGTCGCTAATGCTGTCTGGAGAGTACAGGTAAGTGTGGTTTCCAATGTACATTAGGGCAAGAGCACATGGAGGGAAGAGCACAGTATGGGAAGCAGACACTTGAGACTTAACCATTCAAATTTGGGAATAATATTAGTGGGATAGCAACATAAAGCTGGAGAAATGTTTGGGCAACATACCTGAGACTTAGTAAGCTAGTATGGCCTTATACCGTCACCTAGTGGCATAGTCCAAGCAATGCAGCTGCTCCGTTATGCAAGGGCTGGGAGAGTGGGTTTGAGTAAAAAATATGGCTGTAGTAGCTAGCTGGTATGCTCACCTAGCTAAATATCTAATTAGACAGTTAAAACAAAGTAAATAGGTTGGCTTCAAAAAACAGTATGTAAAGTCACCTACACATTGAAAAATAATTACAGCTAAAGGTGGGCACAACTTTGCTGTAATAGTGTCCACCCAGGCAGTTCCTCAGTAGAAAAGTGTGTGTTGGAAGGTGGTTTCCACGAGGCTGGGGGAAAAACGCCCGAAGTAAAAAGCTAAGGAGGCTGGAATACAAACAAAAGGAGAAAGAGAGTTATGTTATGAACGTACTAGGACAGCATACAGAGGAACACAGGATACATAATAGACTTCTACTAAGTTTCAGAGTAAGCAGAGTTACAAAGGGGAGAATAGGTTTCAAAAAGTACAGAAAGGTATGTACAAAGGTACAATTGGGTATGAAGAGCTGACAAAGGACATAAATTGACCAGCAACTTAGTTGTAAGTGACCTTGTCAGGGGAGAAGAAGGAAACAGTAGCATCGGAAAGTAGAGAACAAAAACAGTTTAGTGGGATACAAGCAGTATAAAAGCAGTAACGTTGGAAAATTAGAGAACAGGAGGACAGAAACAGTTAAGTGGGATAGCGAGCAGGAAAGTAGGTGTGTAGCTATCTAATATAGAGAACAGAAGAAAAGAAACAGTTTAGTAAGATAGCGAGCAGGGAAATAGAATGTGAATTATCTAGAAATCAGAGAATGGAGACAGATAAACAATAAGGAAAGTTAGCAAGCAGAAAAAATAGTTAAATAATTATCCATTGTAGGTGGAACGGTACACACAACATTTAAATCAGTGAGCCGTTATGGGTTCAGAGCCCTAGGCAGCAGCGTGGTAACAGGAACAGCATTCTAAAGATAAATTCAACAGCTACAGAGCAGAAAGTGAACAGAAACTACTTTCTAGTAATAAAAAGAACAGTTACTGAGCAAAAGGTAACACAAACTAGGTAAAATACAATAATCAACAGGTCATGGGCAGAATGCTAGCAGTAACAACTTTCACATACAGACTAAAACATCAGCAGCACAGAAGAAGAAGTATTATCAGTTGGTGTCTACATTTGCCACCTAATGGCAGTAATCAGCAAAGCGTAATGATCTATGTACAATGTGGTAAATGCACAAGCATAATCCTACGCCTCAAACATAGGAACAGTTTAAGCAACAGTATCAGTATTTAGCTTATAAAGACAGCAATTGAATAAGGCATAGAATGTATGAGACAATATTCCGTAGCAGTTTAAGGCTACCAGCTTATAACAAGTTAAAACAAACGGCAGAGCACTCACCGACTAGCACACTAGAGGACAGACCAGGAGGCAGGGTACCGAGTAAAGATGGCACCTAGGGATTCCCTAATGTTATATAGACTTCAGGGGAGGGATTAGAAATAAAATGGGAGAGGGGGTAGACAGAGACTGCATGGAGGTAAGGAGGAAGACTGGAGGTGTGGACCCAAGAAAGGGAAAAATGAGGAGGAGTTACCAAAAAAAAACAATCAGTAACACAGTCACTAATGCTGTCCGGAAAGTACAGGTAAGTGTGGTTTCTAATGTACCTTAGGGCAAGAGCACATGGAGGGAAGAGCACAGTATGGGCAGCAGACACATGAGACTTAACCATTCAAACTGGGGAATAATATTAGTGGGATAGCAACGTAGAGCTGGAGAAATGTTTGAGCAAAACACCTGAGACTAAGTAAGCTAGTATGGCCTTATACCGCCACCTAGTGGTGTAGTCCACACAATGCAGCTGCTCCGCTATGCGAGGGCTGGGAGAGTGGGTTTGAATAAAAAATACGGCTGTAGTAGCTATCTGGTATGCTCGCCGAGCTAAATATCTAATTAAACAGTTAAAACAAAGTAAATAGGTTGGCTTCAAAAAACAGCATGTAAAGTCACCTACACGTTGAAAAATAATTACAGCTAAAGGTAGGCACAACTTTGCTGTAATAGTGTCCACCCAGGCAGTTCCCCAGTAGAAAAGTGTGTGTTGGAAGGTGGTTTCCTCGAGGCTGGGGGAAAAACGCCCGAAGTAAAGGGCTAAGGAGGACGTTGAAAAATAATTACAGCTAAAGGTAGGCACAACTTTGCTGTAATAGCATCTGCCCAGGCAGTTCCTCAGTAGGAAAGTGTGTGTTGGAAGGTGGTTTCCATGAGGCTGAGGGAAAAATGCCCAAAGTAAAGGGCTAAGGCGGACATTGAAAAATAATTACAGCTAAAGGTAGGCACAACTTTGCTGTAATAGCGTCCGCCCAGACAGTTCCTAAGTAGGAAAGTGTGTGTTGGAAGGTGGTTTCCACGAGGCTGGGGGAAAAACACCCGAAGTAAAGGGCTAAGGAGGACATTGAAAAATAATTACAGCTAAAGGTAGGCACAACTTTGCTGTAATAGCGTCCGCCCAGGCAGTTCCTCAGTAGGAAAGTGTGTGTTGGAAGGTGGTTTCCACGAGGCTGGGGGAAAAACGCCCGAAGTAAAGGGCTAAGGAGGCGACTAGCACACTAGAGGACAGACCAGGAGGCAGGGTACCAAGTAAAAATGAAGTAATGGTGTAAGAAACTTCTATATGATATAAGACAAGATGGAGCTAGGACGTTTGATCGAAAGATCAAACGTCCGAATCCATAATCAATGAACACACTTTAACGAAAGCACTTTCATTGAAAAAACGCTTTCGTTAAAGTGTGTTGATAAAAAAAAAAACACTACATTACTGTCTTTGTAGGGGGGCTTCACCCCCCTGCACCCCCCTACTTTAATATTCTCCCTCAAAGACTGCACTACAGTGGGGAAAAGGGAATTTTCTGTTACCCGCACTGTAGTGCGGCCTCAGCAACAGGCATACTTATGAGAAAGTGCTTCTTCGGTGAAAAGCACTTTCGTGTAAGTATGTTTGCTCTTAATGGATTTGGACATTTGATCTTTGGATCAAACGTCCTAGATCCAACAAGATATACTCTAACAAACATATTTTCACAGAGATTCCAACTATTTGCATTAGTGAAGTAGCATTAGCGCAAACATTTCCATTTAACATTTCAGTGTTAACTGATTTAAATTCAAGAGACAAAAAATTAAATTGTGCCCCAGAGTGTTTGTAGGATTTAGTACTCTCAAAACTCACCATAGACGTAAGGAAATTATAGCAGCAAAACATGAATTTTGAAGAGATTATTGGCTGAGGTTAAAGGATTTAATGGGTTACAGCAAATGCAGATATCAATGTCAAGGAATTGTTTCACAAATGAATAAGATGTTTTAGACAGGAATGTAACTAGCAAAAAGAACTGATATAGCCTGTATCAGAATAAATCAAACATTCTTACATACTTCTGACATCACTTACAATTAAGGTAACATGTCTGAAAAACCAGAATAGTTCTATGCCAAAATACATTTTACTTCATATAATATAAAATCTGCTTGACTAGTATATTCTATTTAAGTAAACAATGAAAGGAAGACAAGACCAACTCTCCAAATTGAAATTATAGTAACTACAAGGTAATACTAACTCACAAAAATGTTAGGAAAGATATGTACAATGCCTTCTGTAATTCTTCAAATATTATATAGAGTAAACATCTGTAATGTTGTGATCTACTGGAGTGAGTCCAGAAATATAGAGACTTAATGACCACAAGAATAAACTAACATACATTGAATCCAATATGTCATTTTTTCAGAATAGTCCCTCTTCCCCAAAATATGGTGATCCCAGAGTTAATGTATAAAATTTGAAGTATGAGGGATTGACCACCAAATAGGGGCAGTGCAAGGAAAGGCTTGCCCCTGCAATAAAAAGTTTAAAAGAGAAGACCAAACTTTGACAATTGTTCTATTCCTGTGTTTTTTTTTCCAGCATATTGGCACTCAACATTTTGAGTTTCTACATGTCATTAGGGAGCTGTTATATAGCACATAGCCTATGAGTACATCTCCTCTATATTGCAATGCATCTGCATTCAACCCTCATCAAACTTCCTCTTACAATATTTTAACCATCACTATATCAACTCTTAAAAGTACCTAATCTGAACAATATTACTGAGCTTAGGAAAAAACTAAACTATTTATATTGCATATATTAATAATCTAATTGGTTTCCTATCTATGGACAGAATACTCTCATGTTACGATGAGTATCTAGGAAATCCCTTGTTAACTATAACTATTCCTAATAGATAAGGAGTCTGTATCTAATGTCTATTACTGAAAGGTTGTCAATCAATTACATACTCCCTATTTGGAATGAAAGAGAATTAAAAGAAACTAATTTGCAAGTATGTTCATATGCGCAAATCTTGAAAAAGATATCAGCAAATCAACTGAATGCCAACCACCCCACAACTACCACAGGGAAAAAACACAACTGTTCAAGTCCTTCCCACCAAACCAGATGGAGGCAAAAACTCCTTACATGCAAATCAAAGGAAAAAACACATCAGATGCACCAAACAGACCCCCACTTGATTCCATAGTCAACACCAGAGTCTCTACAAGTCCATTCCCAAGCCTTAAAAAAAGTTCAGCATATCTTGCTGCCAGAAAAACAGCACCCCACAAGAGACATCACACAGCCATCACTTCCACAACTTTGTGTAGTATCTCTACAGCAGTCCCAACACCACTCCAAACATGTCATCACCAAAAAAGCACTTAAACAAGTAGTCGCAGTACTCCACGCTGATATCTGATGTTATTTAAGCTGATCAGATATATTACCATGCATATCATTCAGTCCAAGCCACTACAGAAGTCAAGGCTGACACAAAAAATAAATGTGAATTATGAATGGTGCCCACTGAAAAAATACCTGACAAATATAGCTACGGGACAAGGTACATGACCATACCATTCAGTACGATTCTCCAGTATAGCTACAAAATGAAACTGTGTAGATAAACAGAAAAGAAGAGTAAAGTATGTGCACACTGTAATGGCAGCAAAACCAATTTCAGAGTTTTGGAGGTGTAATCAGTGCTCTACATCGCCCTAACATAGCTGTTGCCCTCGCAGCAAAACATTAGACTGTCACACATATATTACCGACAGTAGAGTAATGAAATTAAAATACATTTACCTTATAAGTCATATTATTCAAAAAATGTGAAAAAGATTGGCATTGTAGTTCCCCTTTAAGAAATCCTTCTCTCTTACTAAGAAATAGGTGAAAGGAAGATTAAACCAACCATTTTCTTTTTTAACTTTCTTCCTTCCACCTTCTACTGAAGATGTATCATTCCTAAAACAAACGCTGTGAATATGAATAATCTACAAAGAACTATGCAAGGAATAACATATATTTGATAAGAATGAGTACGCAAGTGAAATAAATGAAGTGTACTAGGCTTCTCTCTATGTAGATAGAGAGAAACGGATTTAGTTTTGTAAGGTAAAAAAAGGAAGAGTGTTTATTAAAAACTGTGTACATTGAGCTCGAGTGCGTACATGCACTTGAGATGTGAAGAGAGAGTGTGAAGATATACTTGTTCATGAAAACCATTAAAAATACAAAATGTAGACATTTTTACTGTGTATATTCTGTGCCTTTTAAGAACTATAGGTATGAATTTTTAAGAAACCCAGAGGAAACAGCTAGTTAAAAAATAAAAATAATTAACTCAAAAACATTGCTACACAAAAAAAAATAAATAAATAAATAAATAAATAAAGGAAAGAAAAAAGAAGTGTGACAAATTAATACAACTGTGCTAAATTAATGTTAATTGCATATAGGCTAATGATTTGAAAAAATAGTAGTAAGGTGAGTGTGGGACAATAGTCAACTACAACAGACATAGCTCTCCATTCTTGTAAATTTAGAGATTCAGATGTCTAAATATTATGAAGTGCTATATGTATATAGCAAATTATCAAAAAATAAATAAATGAATAAATAAAAATATCAAAAATTATAAGATAAAAAAAGCTATGAGAATACATACTTTTTTCTATTTATTTTTTCCCTTCTTATCTTTGTTCAGAAGATTAAAAGTCAAGATTTGGTAGATACTTTGAGAGATTTGGAGGTAGTATAACTTTTAAGCTCAGTTTTCTGTTTCTTTTTCCCTACTTCTGACCAACTGTTTTTCTCAAGAGATCTTTTTAATGTGGAATAATTTGTTGAGTCCATATCTTCAGGAATGGGGATTATATTGTTATTTTTTGTTGAAGGAGATGGTTTCATCTATTGTGTTGAAAGTTTTCAAGTCATTTAAATAAAAAAAAATCTTATTTTTTGCTGGGTATATGAGATGGGTCTTTGTTTTGTTTTGTTTTAACAATCTTACTAATGGTCAGGCTTTCTTTCTTTGCTCTAGCACTCTTGAAGAATAGTCATTGTCAAATCTTATCTGGTGGTGCTTATAGGTTAGTGGACTTTTCCTCCAAGCTGACTTGAGAATAAGATCTTTTTCCAGATATGATAGAAATTTGACAATTATGGACCTGGGAGAAGCAGAAGCTAATGATGGCATAGGTTTCCTTATTGCTCTGTGGGCTCTCTCAATACCATTAAATAATCCTTCCTTTAAATCAAGTAGTTCTGGGAGCCAAGTATTTAAGAATAAAATGATGTTCTCACCCACAGCCTTTTCAGGAAGACCAAAAATCCTTATATTAGTTCTTCTTTCTCTGTTTTCTAGGTCATCAAGCTTATTAGTTAACCAATTATTTTGCTGTGTAAGAAATTCAACCTGGTTCTCTTCTTCCTTGAACCTTCCATCGATATCAGTAAGTGAAGTTTCAATGTCTATTAATTAGATAGTTGTTGTAGAATCTCTTTTAGGATGTCAGTTTGATTTTGGCAGTTTTCTATAAGACTTTCAAGTTTATCAGTAAATTTGTCCATCTTTAAGGAGAGATCTTGAAGAGTGGAAGACATCTGTTGTATATCCTTCTTCAGAAGAGAGTCAAAATTCTTTATGTTACTCATTTTCACAATGATGTTTTTTCTCCAAAATATTTTCAGGAAAATTTTTAGATAAAATCCTTAAAGTTGGTATATCTTTAGATTAGTAGGTTAATAACATATTTGTCTAGTTTTCAACAAAATTAGATAATTTAATTTCCTGTAATTTGGTATAGTTTAAGGAGCTAAAAATAATGCTGCTAACAGTTGGTCATTCAGGCTCCACCCCCCTCAGTTATGTTTTTGCATCTAAATATACACATATCAGATAAATATGGTGAGATACATCTGAGAAGGTATATACAACACTCATGTTTACACATAACAAAGATATGGATATATTTATACATATGTAAAGGGTCCCTATTAAATTGCCGAACATTTCAAATTCAAATGTTATATGGTCGACACCATATGATCGAACTTTGAAAAGTTTGAAGGTGAAAGGCAATGGCTCCGTACATGCAGAATGGGAAAATTTCCCTTTTCTGCACTGAAGTGCAGTCTCGGAGTAGGTATATTTAAGTAGAGGGGTTGTAGGGGGCGCTTTTTTATTATAGATTCGAGGTTTCACGTTTCACACATATGTTGTCGGACATATTAGGTTCGAAATTTTGAAGCTCCGAATATATAATATAGACCATGTGTAGATATATGTATACATGTACATACACACATATATATTTTTGTATATATATATATATATATATATATATATATATATATATAATATATATATTTATATATTTTTTTATATATATATATATATATATATATATATATATATATATATATATATATGTATGTGTGTGTGTGTGTGTGTGTGTGTGTATATGTATGTATATATAACATATGCCCATAACATGTAGTGGAGTCATACCTCAGCACCATAACTCACAACCTCTTAGTGCAAGGGAATGTAATGTAAGTATTGCAGTTATAAATGTAGAATGTTGCTACAGTAACAGGGGTTGTGTCAACAGACATGCTGTGTAGGAAGGCTGCTCTTTAACTGACGTATGCCATCAGTTACTGACAAACATCATAAAATCATCATAGTGAAGTACCACACAAATCACAGTAATGATCCTGTGGAATACAGCAGAGATATGACGAATAAACGTGGACAGTCTGAAACAATCTGGTCAATTCAGAGGTATACACAGAACTCCTTAGTGTAAGACGTGTGGACGAAACCTGACAACGGGGATGTTTACAGCCATAAAAAAGGGGATATAACACAAATACTGGAGCAGATAAACTCACACAGTTGATGCATTCACACCCTGTTGTCTGTCCTAACACATATTAACTGGAGGAGCAGAGGTCCCAAGCCCACATACTTCCCACTAGTTAGTGACATACATCCTCACAGCATCCCACTGCTTTTTCAGAAATACACAACATGTATGGTGGCCAGGCAACAGTACATCTAACAAATATCTGGAGTTAACATCACACTAGGTAAATACACTGAGCTGCTAGGCATGTCACCAAGCACTATGTAAACTACAGGCAGACTGCCACAACACTGACCCAAGTTTCCTATGGGGGAATACACATGTAATTGCAAATATAGCAGGCACTACAGGCATGTAACAGCATGGAGTAACAAACACCAGTGTGAAAGTGCATACCCACAACCAATCTCAACACAGTCACAGTCACATTCTGGTAAGCCTAAATTAATAGTACAGTATATGGACTGTGTGAACAAAACCATCCTCATATTTACCATTCACACACTAACCCTACATATACTGGCCCAATTCACAGTGTAGT
This sequence comes from Protopterus annectens, assembly GCF_019279795.1. Taxonomy (NCBI): domain Eukaryota; kingdom Metazoa; phylum Chordata; order Ceratodontiformes; family Protopteridae; genus Protopterus; species Protopterus annectens. The sequence continues at coordinate 621,472,397 of NC_056736.1, forward strand.
CTAATCCCTAACTGTGGTATGGGACATGTCTCAGTCTGGCCCTACAAGCATATACACTGATAAGGTACCAGAAACTGGAGGAGCATGCAACATCAGATAGAACAGGACCAGGAACACTGACATCTACCTCAGTCTGTACACAGGCCAAGTAACATATTCATAATACACTGCTACATAATACTGACACTGTCAACAATCACCATAAGTACACAGACCTCACTACTGTACAGACTACAACAGAATGTCCAGGTCTTGTCCGCAAATATAAGGCCACTAATACATGACATGTCTGTCAGTCTGATATATCACTGGCTTGTTATCAGGAATGATGTCAGTAAATAATGATATACTGTACATATGCACTTCTTACTGCATGGCATATGGACAAAGGGTGACAGACTTGGGGGACAGAGGCACAAACACAGGACCAATATTGACATTTTGCTGTGATAAACTGAGAAAATTGCTGGTGTAACAGTGTTTGTTGTGACATATCTCTTCTGAGGTATATGAATTCAGTAACACAGATGGATATCACTAGTTACTGACTGCAATCATCAGAGTATGTAACTGCATTTCTAAAGACAGAAAATGTGTGAGTAACACACCACATGTAAGACTCCAAACTCTGACAAGTCTGCAGATAACCCTACAGGTGAGCGTTTCCTCAACCACATAACACTGTCATGCCAGACTTTAAATCATGAAGAACAGCCATATCCACACAAACGCTGTTAAACCAACATTACTTCAAATGTAGAACAGCAAGACTTACATTCTGTCCCCATGTCCGGAACATCCCTCTCCTGTTTGTTGGCCTGTCTCCACAATGTTTTTTGTAAGAGGTATTTCCAACTACCCTCTGTGATGCTGTTTGTCAGACACCCACATGAAGTCCTGCTCACAGTGAAAGAAAAGACCCAACACCCACATGAAGTGCTTAGTTATAGGAGTGTGTTTCCATACAATTGGCTATAGGAATGACACCACAGCTGTTCTACATGCAATTATCAAGTGGGGGACTCCAATTCATGCACAGACTATCAGCTGATCATGAGCATTACCTAAAAAGGTCAAGCTGCTGCCTATACAAAACAGATGTATTTTTCCACATCTACCAGAGAGAGGGAAAGAAAGAGAGAGAGAGAGAGAGAGAGAGAGAGAGACTAAGAGAATGTAAGAAATGAAGGGAGAATGAGCCAAGCGTGTTTGTGCATGATCCATGGGTGGAGAGTGGTATCCGGGTATTATAACGGTTGCCTATATTGTTTACTAATCCATACTGTCACATAGTAACTACACATAGCAATATACATTTATGGTTGTGGAGTGTCTACAACCTCTACAATGTTTGAAAACTGTTGGCCTTGTAATGTGGACATTATGACATACAGGTCCTCAATATAATAATGTAGAAAAACCCACACTGCACTGGATCCAGTCATTACACAATCACCCACACAGAATACTGATGAGTTTCAAGCCCCTACCTGGCTATGTGTTGCTATTGCAGTGTATCACAGTTATTGCATGCACCACAGAGCTTACATGCTTGAGAGCTGTCCAAAGGTATCTTTGAAGGTGAGTGATATCAGCAGCAGTGCTAAAGGAGTGGTAAGGGAAGTGTAGTAAGTGTGAATGTCCACAAAATCAGGTGTCAACAAAGACACACACACACACACACACACACACACACACACACACACACACACAAACACACACACACACACACACACACACACACACACACACACACACACACACAGACACACACACACGCACTCATTATCACAGTTGCCAGAGCCAGGATTAGAATGCCTATCTAACTAGTTTCCTATTCTACAGTAGTACGCAGCTATCACAAGTGCCACAGAGCTCATAGGGCTGATATGTGGCCAAAGGGTTTTTTTCAAGGTGACTGACATCAGCAAGCATACTAATGTAGGGCAATGGGAGGTGTAGTGAGTGTGAATGGCCTCAGAATCATTCACCTCCACACACACACACACACACACACACACACACACACACACACACACACACACACACACATACACACTTGTCAGTACTAAGATCCATAGGTGCATTGCTTCACAGGTGTGTAGTAGGTGAATGGGCCTGAAGGCTCTACAAGGCTAGGCCAAGGGAATACCTTGGCATCAGGCCACATGGCAATAGTCCCCAGTGAGGCTCAGGGGGATAGTCCCTGGAGTGGTTCCCAGGGGTGGGTGTTGTATTCACCATCCACTCATCTGGGTTACTATTCTGGGTGGCCAGTGATGTGCACTACTTCCCATGTATGTGATCTATATTCCATAACATGGACAGTGTCTGAGTTGGGCACATGTCCCACAATATGTTCTTTGACATGTGGAAGTGTACATGAGGTCTCTGGGGAATGTTGTGTGGACAGATTATCTTCTGATGTAGCATTCCTGACCTCATTTGGTGAGACCAGTCTATGTAACTGAGGTCGTGCTTGCACTTACATTGACAGCATGATACCAGTATTCAGTGGAGTTAGTGGTGTCTGTCCATACAGGGCATGTGTATAAGGCATGGTATTCCCTTTGCGGGGTATGTTTGCAGACTCTATAGTTGTTGCAGGCATCCAGTGGGGAACATGGCAAAAGGGCCCTGTACACATTTATTTGGCTACTGAGGAGATAGAACAAGGTGCCATGTCCTTTTACTTGCTGGATAACACACACTCAGTCAGGAGATGTAACACATTAAAGTACTTTCTGGTGTCAGTGGCACTGTTGTGGTCAACAGGCATTTAATCCACTGCAATCACACCGTGGTTACTATCTGTAAGGCAATATGCAGGGAACTACCAATATAGTGGTTGTTGCCTAGCCAAATGTGTTTGTGTGTATGAGACGTGGGTGGAGAGTGTTCTCTGAGTCATAGAATGGTTGCCTACATTGTTCACCAGTCCATACTGTCACATGTAGAGCTGTGGATTGTCTACACCAACCTCTCCAGTGTTTGACATATGTCGGCCTTGTAATGTGGACATTGTGACATATACTAAGTCCTCCCCATAATAATTTAGCAAAACCCACCTCACAATGGATCCTGTTATCACACACACACACACACACACACACACACACACACACACACACACACACACACACACACACACACACATGCCGGTACTGAGATTCAAATCCCTACCTACCTATATATTGTTACTACAGTTTGCCACATTTATCGCAAGTGCCACAGAGCTTACAGGATGGATGTTGTCCCAAGGTAATCGTAAGGTGAGGAACATCACCAGCCCTTGTAAATACTGGCATTGGATGATGTAGTGGATCAGATATCGCAAAAATAATTTTACCCTGCACTCACATTTGCCAGGGGTGAGGTTCAAACCACTATCTAACAATCTTTTTGGAGCATTATGTTACGCATTTACCACATGCACCACTGACATTACATGATTTAGGTTTGGCAACAGGTACTTCTAATATGGATGATATCTGCAGGACTGCTAAAGTCAGGCACTGAGATGTGTACTAGGTATAAATGGGGCCAAAATCTTTAAGGTACAGACATACATATGTACACACACACAAGCACTTTCCCCAAATTAGACTGAAACCCATACCTATGTAGTTACTGCTACTACATTGTTCTGCATTTATGGCATGTGCAATGGAGCTTCTATGTTGGAGAGCTGTGCCAAGGTATCTTTGAAGTTGAGTAACATCAGCAGCAGTGCTAAAGGAGGGGTAAGGGGAGAGTAGTAAGTGTGAATGTCCATAAAATTGGGTATCATCAAAGACACATACTCTCTCACACAAACACACACAGTTGCCATGTGGAGGATTGGAGCTACTAGCTAACTAGTATGTTACACTACAGTATTATGCAGTTATTGCAAGTGCCACAGAGCTTATATGTTAGAGCGCTTTCCATAGCTATCTTTGAAGGTGAATAACAGCAGCAGTGCTAAAGGAGGAGTAAGGGGAGATTAGTAAGTGTGAATGTGCATAAAATCAAGTATCATCAAAAACACACACACACACTCCCTCATACAAATGCACACAATTCCACAGTTGCCATCTCTGGGATTAGAACTCCTACCTAACTAGTATGCTACATTATAGTATTAAACAGTTACCACAAGTGCCGTGGAGCTTATGTGCTGGAGAGCTGCCCAAAGATATCTTTGAAGGTGACTAACATCAGCAGCAGTGCTAAAGGAGGGATAAGGGGAGAGTAGTAATTGTGAATGTCCATAAAATCAAGTATCATCAAAAATGCACACACACACACACACACACACACACACACACACACACACACACGGTTTCACAGTTGCCATGTCTGGAATTAGAACTCCTCCATAACTAGTATGCTACACTATAGTACTACGCAGTTGTTGCAAGTGCCACAGAGCTTATATAGTGGAGATTTGTCCAAAAGTATCTTTGAAGGTGACTAACATCAGCAGTAGTGCTAAAGGAGGGATAAGGGGAGAGTAGTAAGTGTGAATGGCCATAAAATCAGGTATCGTCAAAGACACACACACTCTCTCATACAAACACACACAGTTTCTATGTCAGGGATTAGAACTCCTAGCTAACTAGTATACTACACCATAGTATTATAGAGTTTTCGCAAGCACCACAAAGCTTATATATTGAAGAGCTGTCTAAAGGTATCTTTGAAGGTGACTAACATCAGCAGCAGTGCTAAAGGAGGGGTAAGGTGAAAGTAGTAAGTGTGAATGTCCATAAAATCAGGTATCATCAAAGACACACACACTCTGTCATCAGAGTATGTAACTGCATTTCTAAAGACAGAAAATGTGTGAGTAATACACCACATGTAAGACTCCAAACTCTGACAAGTCTGCAGATAGCCCTACAGGTGAGTGTTTCCTCAACCACATAACACTGTCATGCCAGACTTTTAAATCATGAAGAACAGCCATATCCACACACACCCTGTTAAACCAATATTACTTCAAATGTAGAACAGCAACACTTACATTCTGTCCTCATGTCTGGAACATCCCCTTCCAGTTTGTTGGCCTGTCTCCACAGTGTTTTTTTGTAAGATGTATTTCCAACTACCCTCTGTGATGCTGTTTATCAGACACCCACATGAAGTCCTGCTCACAGTGAAGGAAAAGACCCAACACCCACATGAAGTGTTTAGTTATAGGAGTGTGTTTCCATACAATTGGCTATAGGAATGATACCACAGTTGTTCTACATCCAATTATCAAGTGGGGGACTCAAATTCATGCACAGACCATCAGCTGATCATGAGCATTACCTACAAAACTCAAGCTGCTGCCTATACAAAACAGATGTATTTTTCCACATCTACCAGAGAGGGGGAGAGAGAGAGAGAGAGAGAGAAAGAGAGAGAGAGACAGAGAGAATGTAAGAAATGAAGGGAGAATGAGCCAAGCATGTTTGTGCATGATCCATGGGTGGAGAGTGGTATCTGGGTATTATAACGGTTGCATATATTGTTTACTAATCCATGCTGTCACATAGTAACTACACATGGCAGTATACATTTATGGCTGTGGATTGTCTACAACAACCTCTACAATGTTTGAAAACTGTTGGCCTTGTAATGTGGACATTATGACATACAGGTCCTCAATATAATAATGTAGCAAAACCCACACTGCAATGGATCCAGTCATTGCACAATCATCCACACAGAATACTGATGACACAAGCATACACACTTAGCAGCACTGAGTTCCAAGCCCCTACCTGGCTATGTGCTGCTATTACAGTGTATCGCAGTTATTGCATGCGCCACAGAGCTTACATGCTGGAGAGCTGTCCAAATGTATCTTTGAAGGTGAGTGATATCAGCAGCAGTGCTAAAGGAGGGGTAAGGAAAGTGTAGTAAGTGTGAATGTCAACAAAATCAGGTGTCAACAAAGACACACACACACTCATTATCACAGTTGCCAGAGCCAGGATTAGAACTCCTATCTAACTAGTTTCCTATACTACAGTAGTACACAGCTATCACAAGTGCCACAGAGCTTATAGGGCTGATATGTGGGCAAAGGGTTTTTTCAAGGTGACTGACATCAGCAGGCATGCTAAAGTAGGGCAATGGGAGGTGTAGTGAGTGTGAATGGCCTCAAAACCATTCATCTCCACACACACACACACACACACACACACACACACACACACACACACTTGTCAGTACCGAGATCCATAGGTTCATTGCTTCACAGGTGTGTAGTAGGTGAATGGGCCTGAAGGCTCTACAAGGCTAGGCCAAGGGAATACCTTGGCATCCGGCCACATGACAATAGTCCCCAGTGTGGCTCAGGGGTGTAGTCCCTGGAGTGGTCCCCGGGGTGGGTATTGTATTCACCATCCACTCATCTGGGTTACTATTGTGGGTGGCCAGTGATGTGCACTGCTTCCCATGTATGTGATCTATATTCCATAACATGGACAGTGTCTGGGTTGTGCACATGTCCCACATGCATGTTCTTTGACATGTGGAATTGTACTTGAGGTCTCTGGGGAATGTTGTGTAGACAGATTGTTATCTTCTGATGTAGCATTCCTGACCTCATTTGGCGAGACCTAGCTATGTAACTGAGGTCGTGGTTGCACTTACATTGACTGCATGATGCCAGTATTCAGTGGAGTTAGTGGTGTCTGTCCATACAGGGCATGTGTATAAGGCATGGTATTCCCTTTGCGGGGTATGTTTTCAGACTCTACAGTTGTTGCAGGCATCCAGTGGGGAACATGGCAAAAGGGCCCTGTACACATTTATTTGGCTACTGAGGGGATAGAACAAGGTGCCATGTCATTTTACTTGCTGGATAACACACACTCAGTCAGGAGATGTAACACATTAAAGTACTTTCTGGTGTCAGTGGCACTGTTGTGGTCAACAGGCATTTAGTCCACTGCAATCACACCGTGGTTACTATCTGTGAGGCAATATGCAGGGAACTACCAATATAGCGGTTGTTGCCTAGCCAAATGTGTTTGTGTATGAGATGTGGGTGGGGAGTGTTCTCTGAGTCATAGAAGGGTTGCCTATATTGTTCACCAATCCATACTGTCACATGTAGAGCTGTGGATTGTCTACACCAACCTCTCCAGTGTTTGACATCTGTTGGCCTTGTAATGTGGACATTGTGACATATACTAGGTCCTCCCCATAATAATTTAGCAAAACCCACCTCACAATGGATCCTGTTATCACACACACACACACACACACACACACACACACACACACACACACACACACACACACACACATGCCGGTACTGAGATTCAAACCCCTACCTACCTATGTATTGTTACTACAGTTTGCCAAATTTATCACAAACACAACAGAGCTTACATGATGTAGTGGATGAGATATCCCAAAAATAATTTTACCTTACACTCACATTTGCCAGGGGTGAGGTTCAAACCACTATCTAACAATCTTTTTTGGAGCATTATATTACGCATTTACTAAATGCACCACTGACCTTACATGGTTTAGGTTGGCAACAGGTACTTCTAATATGGATGATATCTGCAGGACTGCTAAAATCAGGCACTGAGATGTGTACTAAGTATAAATGGGGCCAAAATCTTTAAGGTGCAGACATACATATGTACACACACACAAACACTTGCCCCAAATGAAACTGAAACCCATACCTATGTAGTTACTGCTACTACATTGTTCTGCATTTATGGCATGTGCCATGGAGCTTATATATTGGAGAGCTGTGCCAAGGTATCTTTGAAAGTGAGTAACATCAGCAGCAGTTTTAAAGGAGGGGTAAGGGGAGAGTAGTAAGTGTGAATGTCCATAAAATCGGGTATCATCAAAGACACACACTCTCTCACACAAACACACACAGTTGCCATGTGTGGGATTGGACCTACTAGCTAACTAGTATGCTACACTACAGTATTATGCAGTTATCGCAAGTGCCACAGAGCTTATATGTTAGAGCACTTTCCATAGGTATCTTTGAAGGTGACTAACAGCTGCAGTGCTAAAGGAGGGGTAAGGGGAGCGTAGTAAGGGTGAATGTGCATAAAATCAAGTATCATCTTATATGCTGGACATTTGTCCAAAGGTATCTTTGAAGGTCACTAACATCAGCAGTAGTGCTAAAGGAGGGGTAAGGGGAGAGTAGTAAGTGTGAATGTCCATAAAATCAGGTATCATCAAAGACACACACACTCTCTCATACAAACTCACACAGTTTCTATGTCGGAGATTAGAACTCCTAGATAACTAGTATACTACCCCATAGTATTATACAGTTGTTACAAGCACCACAAAGCTTATATATTGAAGAGCTGTCCAAAGGTATCTTTGAAGGTGACTAACATCATCACCAGTGCTAAAGGAGGGGTAAGTGGAGAGTAGTAAGTGTGAATGTCCATAAAATCAAGTATCATCAAAGACACACACACTCTCTCACACAAACACACATAGTTTCAAAGTTGCCATGTCTGGAATTAGAACTCCTATCTAATTAGTATGCAACACTATAGTAGTATGCAGTTATTACAAGCACCACAGAGCTTATAGGACTGAGACTTGGCCAGAGTGCGATTTCAAGGTGACTGACATCAGCAGGAGTGCTAACATGGGCAATGAAAAGTGCAGTGTGTGTGGATGGGCCATAAATCATTCCTCTAGAAGCACACACACACTCAGTCACACACAACTTTACATTTGACAGGACTGGGTATACAAATGCTAGATGAATACTGATTTGTACTATCATGTTACACAGTTATCACAAGCACCACGGACACTATAGGACTGAGGGCTACCAAAAGGAATGTCTACAGTGATTGACATGAGCACATCATGTGATATTGGCCAATTGGATGTGTGGTGGGTGGGACAAACCTCATAACAGAAATCTCTCTGTCACTGTCTGTCTCTCTCTTCCCCACATCTGTGTGTGTGTGTGTGTATGTTTGACATATTATAGTGGTTGGCCTTGGATATGCATGAGTATTCCTATCCAATGTGTGTGCAAAGCATGAATGGTGTACAATGTGTTGTGTGTGCACAGACATCTGCAACTGACAGATATGTATAGTCCTCTGTGTTGTCAGACGTGGGCTTCATTTCTCTAAGTGTAGGAGCATGCCCAGTATGACTTTCTATATTGAGTGTGTGAATCCATTCCAGGTAGGTTGTACTCCAGTCCAGGGTTTGGTGTTCTATACCTACAGCTAGCAACCTGTTTCTGCATTATATCTGCTGATGGGTTGACAATATGGAGTCACAATGGATGACAGATAGTCAGATACTGTAACTATTGCTGTCAGCGCTGCTTGTGTTACATGGTTGGTGTTAGCAGAGATATGCAGACATATGTACTGTTTTACACTGTGATGTATTATGTCATCAACTACTGACAGATATATTTATTTGCTCACATTTATTTTCTGGAAAATACAAGATGAATGAAGCTGTGTCCAGTATAGTGGTCTACAGCCTACATATTCTTGCACAGTCATGCCATTCTGGAGGTATAGCTGCAGACACGTACTGATGGGTCTATATAAATGGTCCAGCACCTTGGTACTATGATGGCTGAGGATCCCCTTCTTGTACATATATCGATATAACAGAATAGCCATATCCTGCTGTGGCCATACCTCTCAGCTGTACAGATTCACCCAGGTTACTCAGAGGCAGGGCTCATATATCTGGTCAGCTCCCCTTCACACTGTGGTTTATGAACAGGTTTGTAGCCACCCATTGCTGGGTTTGCAGGCAGGGGTAGAATGGGCACATATCAGAGTTTCAAACTTCACACACTCCATGACATCCATTAATCTACACCCCCACACTCTGTTATTCTATCCTCTTCCTAACATTATGCGAGCAATATCTGAGAAGTATCCCTATAGTTGGCCCTTCATCCCAGTGGTATTTAGGGGTTGGTCCACAGTTCATGCAGTAGGACATGGTAGGCATGCTACTGGGATTTGTCAACATGGCCTTGCATTTGTGATCTGTTGAATGTGTTATGTTGTTAGTTGGGACCCCATGAGATACCATACATTGGCAATATGATGCAGGCCATTTGTAGCAGGCCAGTGCTTTCTGTCACTCCTACATTCCCAGGCTGCAGGCCAGTGGATTCCCCCAGGGTGACAGGGAAAGTATGTGAGGTGTTAATGGCAATAGTTCCTGTCCATATTAATCCATTGATCTGGATGCTGGCAGGGTGCTGCTTACAGCTAGGGACACACCTGCATGGGGCACCTCTTCAGCATGCAGCATTCTGTGGGTATTTGCATACAAAAGTGGGGAGGGGGTCATACTGTACTTATTCCCAACAGCAAGGATATGACCTGTGATAAACCTGTGGCTGATGGTGGGGTGAGCTGAGTACATGTGTGATTTTGAAGCTACTTGCAGCTAACTCACAGATATACATGGGACATTCCCCTTATGCTGCCTTGTGCAGGGACATAGGCAGTCTCTCATTACTTCATAACTGTGCCTTTTGTGGTCTGCCAGTGATTGGCCAGACTACATCAGTATTCCATACTACACAGACAACTAATGTGCTGCTAACCTGTATGTACAATTCCAAAGTTGTGGGCAGTTGACAGTTACATTTTACATACTCTGTCTAGGGTACTTCCACCTGTGCACTGTGTGCATGTCAGGGCCCATATTCATGACATGTCTATCTTTCAGACGGTGACAGATATTGACATCTGGACAGTGAGTATGTACGACTGCTGACATGGGTATTGCTGAGAAGCATTGTAGTTGGCACTGCAGTTGGCGTAACATGGCCCTGTCATCCACAGTACTGCCCATAGGCCACTGAGACACAACCCACCATGCCTACATGCTGACCACTTTCAGACAATATTGAACACACAACAACCTAACACATGGACCCCTGGCATATTGTACACATGCAACAATCTATTCTGTAGATTGGGCCAGCTCGGGTAATCTGTGCTCCACTGTTATTACACCTCACACTTACATGTCACTGCATTTCTACATAGGATTGTGGGGGGATGGGGCACACCTGATGACTTTGAACATTTGCTATAACTGTACTGGTATTTCAGGTACTCTGTTGGCTTCCATTTCATTTTGTATTCTGATCTATCATGCAGACTGGAGGCTTATCAGTAGAGTACAGATCTTAGGTTTTACTGGCCTACATTTTAGTTTCAGACTTCTTACCCTTCAGAACTAACATACAACTGCCAGACCTGTTGTAGTCTGTCTGTGTAGGTCTGGGGGGATGTTAACCATTGCCATCAATTTGAGGCCTTAGCCCAGCCTTTCTGTATGGTCATCTACACCTGTCCTGCTGGTTGAGCCTGGTGGGGGGTACGATGTGCCTCACTGACATGCATGTGTGTGTCTTATGGACACACATTTGGGCCACCACATGTACTGCAGTGGGATTTGTCACCTTGCCTAGTACTGCCTAGTATGTTGACACTAGTATTTGTTATGGATTTCATGCTGCCCATATAGGTGTTCACTATCTGCTACCATCCCATTCAGCCACCTGATTCCCTTGCATGCTCATGTCCATACCATAGATACAACTATCAGAACATACTACTCCATTCAGCAATTGATAGGAAGAGGGACTTACCTTGTGGCTGTGCCAGTATTGAGCACAGTGCTGGAGGGCTTACTATGTTGGATGCACATAGTACACTCCTTATACATGGTAAAGCACAGCTAGTGACATGTTTGGCATCCCTTTTACTGTATGTGCAAATCAGAGAGAGATGTCATTCCCTGGGTCCCTACCATGTCAGTGTATGTGCTACATATTGCCTCTTTGCCAAGGCCTGGACATACTGGGCATGCCTTCTTCTGCCTAATGGGGCAGACGCAGGTTGTTCCTCTTCTGAGTCCCTCTGTGCCTGTGATGGCCTTTGGGGAGGCTGTGTGGCCATGCTCCATGCTGTTTCTGCTGCAGCTGTTTCTGCAGGATCATATTGTGTAGCATGGCACATACAATGAACATTTGTGTACATATAGCTGGAAAGTAGTGCAAGGCTCCACTGGATATGTCTAGGCAGCGGAACCATGACTTGATCATCCCAAACACATGCTCTGTTATGATTCTGGTTTGTGTGTGTGCCTCATTATGGAGTTCTTGTTCAGGTGTGTGCATTTCTGATGGGTGTCATCAGCCACGGCTCCAGTGCGTAACCAGTATCCCCCACTAGGTGGCTGTATGGGATGTCCCCATTAGCAAATGACTGGTACATCTGTGTCATATGCCAGATGTGAGAGTCATGATAGCTTCCAGGGCTGCCAGCACACACATTCAAGATAATGCCCTGGGCATCGCACATGACTTGGCAGTTGGATGGAAAGCCCTTGCAGTTTATGTAGACCCTACCCCACTTGCCAGGTGGTGCTTTGATGTGTATGTGTGTGCAGTCTATAGCACCCTCTACCTCAGGGTATTCTGCTATTTGGTGGAAGAGATGCATATTACTGGTCAACGCCTTATGGGTGTTGAGAAAATATATGTGCTCATCAGCATGTGCTGACATGGCATCCAGGAACTGGTGGAGTACCCAGGATGCTGATGCCTATGAGAAACCCATGATATCCCCAGTTGTCCATTGGAAGGAACCTGTGACTAGTATTCTTAAGCCTATACATACCATGGTATCCACTGGGGTGGGTTCCCCTCTGTTCGTTCTGTGTGTGAGGCATGGCCGGCACAGCTCAACAATTTGCTGTAGAATTTCCCTGTTCACCCTATAGTGCTCCACTATCTCCAGCTTGGCTCACCACCCTCAGCCTCTTGCACATATTGATGTATGAGAGTGACAGCAGCACCTAATATTTTGTTAGTTTTATCAGGTAAAATTTCCCCATATGTGTACATCGGTGGTGTAGTTTGTGGGAAAAACCAGAATGGAAAGTGTTTGCATAGTTTATAGTAGTGTGCTGGGCTAGGCTGTACCATGTGTAATTGGCTGATTCTGATACATTTCACCTGCCAGCTATGCTAGTTCTCCTTGATTGCCTTCCTACTGCTGTTTTGCCTTCCCATTGCCTTCCCATTTAAGTCCCGAGGTGCAGCGCACATACCCAGTGCTCAGATGTGAGCAGAGCTGCTATTTCTTGTTTTTTTTTTTGTTTGTTTAAAACCTGGTGCACAGCACAGACACCCATTTAGGCAATGTAAACACTGTTAGGCAGCCTCAGACACACCCCCTTCCTTAGCTGTGCTTAGCTAAGGGCAAACACAGGCTACAGAGCTCCAATAAGCTTACGGCATGCATGACACTCCCCCTTATGAGGTCATCTACCTCTTATACTTATACAATGTGTTGCTGCACCTACACGGTTGGGTGCAAGCTAACACTGAGAGGAATTCTGTGATTCATTATCAATCCCCTCATTTGCATAAAACAGAATGCTTATTTATAGTTACCACACTCACACTCAGCCTTCCCCTTAGCAACCACTATTCCCTGGTATTGTTGTCTTATGCATGCCATTGGCTATTATGAAAAAATGCTGATTTGGGTTTAAAAGCTTATTTCCAACTTTTTTCTTATTTACGGGCCGATCCCGTTTGCGCACTGCTGCCCTACGCTTAAACGGCCGGAATCGGCCAAAAAAATAAAAGTTATTATTTATAATTTTTCATTCCAATGACCATATATTTAGCCATTGGCATGCCTACTACATTGAATACATGCTTTCATTTGAGCTATCATGCCTCCATTTTGTAATTTGCAAAAATGCATTCGGTTAGTAACAGAATACAATTCTGCAGGTTACACTATTCCTGCACTGATGCCTGCCTGCATCCTGGATCACTAATTCAACTCATTTACATGTTTTTTACCAGCAAATGAGGTAATTAGCATATAGCAGTGGTGTCTGTGCAGGAATAGTGTAGGAGCGCTCGTGCACATCCCAGGAGCTTGTTCCTGGATTGCTCTTCAGCCATATTGCGTGCAACAGCTCTTGCACTATTCCTGCACTCTGTGCAGAGCTTGCTGAATCTGGGGTCTTTTCAACATAAGTGCTATGCATAGCTCCTTGTATAGTCTGCATTTCACTCTCTTATCGTACTTCTGGAAAATAAGCAAACATCTTCTGCCATACTGGAGTTTGCTTGTAAAAAGAGTCTATGCATATGTCTTGCAAGGGTTTAAGATCTGTGTCCACCTGCATTTCTATACAACATATATAGTAATTATATTCCGGAGATCCATACACTATTGTTAACAGTTCATTGTACATCTAAGCACTAATTTTGTGAAACTGTAAATGTTCCAGTCCTATAGCCACCTGGTCTATGACCATTTTTAATACTGCTTTGAATGGAATCTACTTGCAACACAACTGACTTACTCATATTATAGCATTTTAATGTTAGTGCATCTGTAACTACTTTACTTGTTCATAGCTGCATTCCCAAACTGTATATTGTTCTTCGAGATTTCTTACATGTGTATTTACCTCAGCAATATTAGGTATAGCATTACTGCATCATTATTAGAACTCAATGTAATTTTTTTCTTGCTTTAGTGTTTTAGCAGTTGCTCTTACTTTTCCTGCATTGGCCTTTAGTTTTTCTGATTTAGAATATGGCAAACTCTTATTTTATTTTTGCTGTTATTTTTAATCTGAATTTATGCTGTCTTAACCTATTTAAAAGTTGAATCAGTCTCCTGTCATGGTTTTCATGAAATTGACCCTACTTAGGTAATTAGTTAGTTAGTTAGTTAGTTAGTTAGTTAGTTAGTTAGTTAGTTAAGTTTAGTTAGTTAGTTAGATTTCAAGGGTAGAGTATTTATCTATCCAATGTTCCAAGCCATTTTCAGGATAACGCAAAATTTCTCAAATAGTGAAATCACTGATTAGAGCTATATAGCTGAAGAGCTGAATTTAGTGCATTCACAGCTTGGGTTGTGTTTCTCTATATGTATGATGAAAGCATGGAACGATGTACTATACCAAAGTGGTTAAAAATCCCATTTTGTAAAAAACAATTATATAAAAGTAAAAAGGGAGGCAGACATGAATTGTCAGTGTGGGAAGCATTTGAGGGAAGGGATAATATAGTATAACTGTGCAGTATGCTTTTATAATGCATTTAAATAGTAGGAATGCAGAGATTAAGTAATATCTGGGATATGTTGCACTTTGCATCTTTTAGAACATATATTAAATATGGGTCTAAATTTAGTGTACAAATTATTTGATTTTAGGACTGAGGGAAGACATCCCCAAAGTTCTGAGAGAATTAAAGAGAGGTTGTGGTCTGTGATATAGTTTTATGTGATATGTATAGAATGAGTGCCCTGCACCAGGAATTAATCTGTTCTGACAGTAAGAGAAGTGTCCTGAAGCAGGAATTGATATAAAGTGATAGTAAAAGGATCTCTATATTAGGCAGGTAGCAAAAAGAGGAAGGTCTCCAGTTTTAACTTTCTGAAGGTAAGTGAGCCTTGTAGTAAGCTGGATCTCTGTTCTGTAGGAAGCCATTTGGGCAAAATAAAGCACCAGTGTTCTCCTTTGACAGGTAGGGTAATACGCCTACAGCTGTCGTTGCTTGTACATGAAATGTTCTTTGATGCTGCTACAGTGGTAGAGAGAATGTATTCTGGTTGTGTTACAAGACTACATTACCAATTGCATATCTAATTTCTAGTGAGAGAAAGTATGATTTTTTTTTTTTGTTATCCAGAAAGTGATTTCTTAATTCTGGCCCTTGTTATATTAATGTGATACTGAAAATCATATTGTTGATCAAGGCAAACACCTAAATACCAAAAGAGTCTTGTAGTGTCTTGTTTAATATGGTTATTAGATTGGTGACTTTTAAATTATCAAAGCTTATGGGTTTTTTGTATTTATTAACAAGTGCATTTTTGTAGCTAGCTTGACAATAAGGATAGGTCATGTTATAGCATTTTTTTTTTTGTCATTCTGGTATGAAAAATTAATCTCCAGACAAACAAATTATCTGTGTATAGGATGAGAGGTAGTTGTGTAAATTCAGTGGGTAGTCTGTCAATGACAATACCGAAGTGGCAATAGAATACGACCTTGGGGAACCACCTTTTAATGGAAGAGCACTGAATGGCAGATTGTTAGCTATCATAAAGAGCAAGTTCTGTTAGAAATAAAATCCTTGAATGTTTAAAGTATTAGGTTATGATCAGCTAGATCAAACGCTTTAGTAAGGTCTATAAAGACTGAACCAGTTAGTTTGGTTTTGTTGCCTTTCTGAAGAATATCATTAATGAATGTATATGGCTCTGCTGTTATGCCCTGCCTTTACAGCAAGAAACATCCTAGCTGGGAAATTGCATGTTATATTTTGAATGTAAGTAAACAACTTACTGTAATCAAGCTTTTCAAAAAGATATATGATGGTTGGTAGAATGGAAATGAATCTTGAATCACTGGTGCAGTTGGGTTTAGGAACTTCTGACAAAGATCATGGCTTAATTCCATATAAATGGTATTGTGTTAGTATACAACCATCAATTATACATACACACATACATTCAAATATTTCAAGCATGGGCATTAATGGCCTTCCAGCCTAAAAATATACCACAGCAGTTGTTCCCATAATAAGTGTCTCGGCTGTTCTTAAAAATATGTCAACTAGTGCTTGTTTTAATGTAATTTGGTAGTCTGTTCCACGCATCAGCTGCTCTCTCAGGGAACCCATTAGTACACGTCTCATTCTTACAGGACCTTTTATGTAGGTTGTCTTTTGAGTCTCTACCACGTTTTGATAACCCCAAACATTCCCAGGGTAGTTTCCTCTAAATGCCCTGTATACCTCAATAAGATCTCCTCTAAGGTACCTATCAGAGACACTGTACATGTTCAGATATTTTAGTCTTTCATAATAACTTAAATTTACATATCTATGGATGCCCTTGGTATATTTCTGCTGTACTCTTTCCAGTTTACTCATGCTTGTTTTCTTATAAGGTTTCCCTGTTGCTATTCCATACACAAGTTTGGGTCTAATGCGATTAACAAACAATGACTTTATCATTTCTCATTTCTTAAACTTTATAAATCTTCTTATACAACCAATAGTTCTATAACTATAATTAACCATTTGATTGATACGATTAGAAAAACTCAAAGTTGGATTTATCCATATACTCAGGTCCTAAAATGAATCTAAAGTTTCAATCACTGTGTGCTGTATTAAATATTTACCTTTCAGTTTATGTCTCTCAAATCTCATATGCTTAGTTTCTGATGTATTTATGAACACGCTATCCTCCTGTGCCCAAATGGTCAATTTAATCAAGTTCTTTTGCAGACATGCTCTATCTGTAACACACGTAATAAGTTTACCCAGTTTCAGGCCATAGATTTTAGAACATCTCAGATAAAAAGAAAAGTCTGAAAGATACAGTCTAAACAAGTAAGGGCCTAGGACAGAGCCCTGTTGGATACACTGACTGTAACCAAGAATTTCACCTGTCCAATTTCTGTATGATAATTGTCATGTCCTATTTGTAAATCAATACCTAGTTGATCTAATGTATTGATCAGTGCTTTGTGTATGACCTTGTCAAATGCTGAAGTTAAATCTTTATAAATTACATCACAGCGCAATTTTTCATTAATAGCTGTTATTATATTGTTATATTGTTATAAAACATCATGTTGCAGGTATTAATAGATCTATTTTCAACATATGCATGCTGATATATGGTTTCAAGCCCCAATGTTTCCAACTCTGACAAAAGCCTGTCCAATATTACCTTTTCCATTATTTTTCCACAACATGAAAGTAGACTTAAGGGTTTATATTACTCTGGTTCTGTCCTACTCCCCTTTCCCTTAAAGACAGGTTTAATAAGCACGTCTCCAATCTTGAGGAATCTCCCCATTTTATACAACCTAATAAATAATAGATATAATGACACTATACATTCTTGCTGATGTGTTCTCAGGTCATTATTAATAATTCCGTCTCCCCAGTGCTTTGTTTGGATCCAGTTTGCATTGTTCTTTTTCAATATAATCTATTTTGATTCCAGTATCAGAGGTTACCTGGACATCACTAGAACAACTTATCACCTCCTTTGTGGAGCCAAACTCTTTTGCATAAGATTTTGTAAATATATATATATATATATACATATATATATATATATATATATATATATATATATATATATATATATATATACATATATATATATATATATATATATATATATATATATATATATATACATATAATCTGTTGTTTAGAATCTAAACACAGTTTATCAGTTTGTATGTCTTTACTTCTTCCACATCATATGTTTCTATAAATTTTTTTTATTATGCTCAATCTTTATATAAATTTTCTTCAATTTTTTTTTCTTGATCTTATCTCACTCTATGATTAAGTTGTTTATCCAGCGTGTTTATTTTAGTTTTCAAGGCTGTAGTTTGACCTGTTTTCCATTTGTTATACTTTTGTCTCTCACCTTAATTACGCATCTTGTTCTTATGGAAATATATCCCCCTGAAGTTCTTTGCCTAGATCCTGATGTTAAATACATTTTTTTTATTTTTTGCACTCAAACAATTTCTCTTTCAGACCTTTCCACATTACTTCTGCAGTTTTTCCACTGAACACATCACTCCATTTAATTTTACATAGTGGCTCTTTTGCTTCTCTATAATGTGTAATTAGTCTTCTGTGCATTGGTTTAGATTTCAGTTTGACAGAATTATCTAGCAACAAATTAACCTTTATAACCCCATAATCACTGCAACTTGACATGAAGTAAAAGTAATTTCTTTGGGAACACAAGTTCCTTTCCACGGTAGTTTTTTTTTTTTTTTTTTTTTTACAATCTGAAGCAATTGTTGTTCCTGACCATATGTTGTGAATAATTTCCTTACAAATGTTGTTGACTCAATATTATTTTTGTTTATTTCTGGTAAATTTAAGTCCCCAGCCAATATTATTCTTCCCTCCTGCATTTCATGCAATAAATGTATAAATTACTCTCCTTCATCAGCATGTAACAATTATGGATGTGGTATGAGGTGAAAGCTGGACAATATTGGTATAATTTTATAAACCGTATACAATACATCAGAGCCAGATGGTGTTAACAGATACATCTTAGAGGTTTTCAATTTCTTATTCTGTTATGGCTGAAAAACAGAAAGATGGTGAAAAGAGGCAGTTTGGTTGGAGAATGAATTGCTGATTGGATTAGAAATGCAGTTAATAACTGAGAAAATTTTATGTAGAAATTATATTGGTAAAAGGAGGTCTGTGGAATTTTTTATATTTTTTGTTTGTTTCATTTAACCGTTGAAGTTAGTCCAGTAATTTAATTTGTTAATATCTATAAGTACTTGGGAATGTATTTGAGGTAGATTTGTTGTGAATAGAAATGGAAAGCCTTATGTCATCTAATAACATTCTGTTAGGTTTCTTAAATTCACCTCTATCAATTTGGTTTGGGCATGTTTTTCTTTACTGACATCAGTTGTTTGTTCAACCTGAGAAAACATTTGATGCTAATGAAACACTGAACAAATGCTTTAAGTAGTATATGCCTTCATAATGGTATATTAAATCTAAGCAGCTTGGAGTTCTCTTCAGCTAGTTTTGTCAAAATCCCTGGTTTTCTTCTAGAACCAGAAAGGATTTAGTGTTTTGCAACATCAGACCATTTCCTCAACTATAAGCAACAAATAACACTCTCTTGTAATTACTTTATTCAATTTACATATGAAAGTTGTCATTATATACCAGTAATAATTTGTTGATCCATTTTGTTGACTCAGATTACTTCATGGTACCTGACATTTCTCTTTCCTTTACTTCCAGTTTGAATCTACTACTGAGAACTTATTGTACTTTTCTTTGGGGCACAAATCACTGTATACCATCATGATCAATATGTACATGATATCCTCCTGGTAAGTTCCAGCACAGTCATGAATGGTACCACTTCTATGCTTCCATGATTCTTTAAATCTTTCTAAGTATGGACAGGAGAAATGTATTCTTCTTTTGCTGCTAGTCTGAATTTATTTTCTACTCTGAACTTATCAGAAACCAAATAAAATACCCATAATATATGTATGTATGTATGTATGTATGTATGTATTCATGTATATATTTATTTGTTTGATTTATATTATATATATATATATATATATATATATATATATATATATATATATATATATATATATATATATATTTATATTTATATTATTTGTGTATATATTTGTTTTATTAACCAGATAGGTCAGCTTGTACAGAACTCTATTCATTTAATTCAAGTGACATCAGATGAAGACATTACAGAACAACAAACTGTGTAGTGGTATATATATTTAGCAAATAGACATTAGCAAAGTATATGGTTTTGCATTGGAATAATAACACATACAGAATATTTCACTTGACTGTCAATAGTAATTAACAGAATTACACTATAGTAATGCATTGTTGTAACATGAAACAAATTAAATAAACATTGAAACAATATGGACAATAAGTTTCTTCAAGCTATAATTTGAAACAGAAGTGTGTGCATTCTATTTTTATATTTGCATATAAGTGACTCTTGACCCATTGCCTTAACTTGGTGTCTCCATGGTTTATACAAATCTTAGACATTATAATACAGTCTGCACAAGTGTCTAGCCTAAATGTCACATATCATTCATTAATTTTAAATATTTCTTGTCAAAATTCTGACTTGAAGTCTTGCACTACTGCCTGTGATACATTTTTAGACTTCAATGTATCAATAGTTTATTTTAGCAGTACTACCAATTAAATTGCTTTCGTATTTCTTCTCACCAACATGCAAATTCTCTTGGACACAACTGTGCTTCTTATTTCACCTCCTTCTAAAATAATGATACCCTGCTATGGCAACATGCTTTCCATAGATATCATTCATCTAAATTATTGTTGCAACATATTCTCACTCTGCTTCTCAAGTACACATTTTTATTTTACCCATATTTTATTTTGCTCCCATATATTTCTTCAATTAATTATTTTCATACAAAGAAGCAAACATTAAATTTCCCTTGCATCCTCCTTGAGAGAGGCAAGCACCCATGTTCCTTAAATTATGGATACCAAATCCACGGCTGTACCGCTATGAGGAATAGGGAATCTCCCCAAAAAGTAATCACTGCCAGAGCACACTTAAAAAACTGCACTAGCAGTGACGTCCTATGGAAAATAGCAACCAGAAATTTGAATTTCCTGAACTGATTATTGATTGGCCCATTTCTAGATTTGTTAGTCATGTTCATGAATTTAAAGATCATTTAAATTCACTGTACTAATATGAACTCTTGGTTAGTATTACGTTTTCAAATAATCCAGATGTATGATATTTTCTATGGGCAGGATTCACAATGGCTTGCACAGAGTCCAAGAGTTGTGTAAGACTCCATGCAGCCATCGCGATCCAGGAACAGCCCGAAATCCCGTGTAAGAGACAGCTAAAACGACTCTTACATGGGCAGGGCGTGGATATGCTAATCACCCCATTTGCAGCCGAAAGGCATGCAAATGAGGTAGATTAGCGATCCATGAAGCTGAAACCAGCCCGTGTAAGAGTCGTGCTAGTTGCAGAAATGTACTCAGTTGACAACTGAGTACGTTACTGCAAATAACACAACGGAGCCATGACAGCTCCAAATAAAGTGTGCAAATGTTGCAGTCAACATGCCAATGGCCAAATATGTGGCCATTGGCATGGTAATCCGATGCAAACATGAAATAAAATAAGTTCTTTTTTTTCGGAGATCGACGATGTTTAAACGCAGTGCAGCCCTGCGCAAACGGGCTGTGCTATATAAAACAGAAAAATAAGGTTTAATACCCACAAATGTGGGTTTTATGTAATGCATGGATTTGCAATGCAGGGACTAGCAGACCAAAAACAACATGGCCACCGTCTAGTGGTTGCTAAGGGGGGAAGCTGAGTGTAAGACATGTAACTAAGCATTAGTAGGCAATCCTATGTAAATGAGTGGTAGGATAGTGAATCACACTGTCACATAGCAAATGAGCACATTCCGTGTAGTGTAAGAGTTAGATAAGGGGGAGTAACAGAGTAGGAGATAGGTGACATCACAGGGGGGAATGTCAGGAAGAAATCAAGCTCATTGGAGCAAAGTGGTATGTGAAACATGTCAATCACACAGCAGAAAAAGAAGAGTGTCAAAAGATAAGCATGGGAAAGTCAAGAAATGGAAGGTGTACACTGTGGCCAACACCAAAGTTTCTTGCTGTACGTGCATATGCTCGTGTGCGCACTGGGAGGCGCGAGTAGGACAGATTGAGTGTGTATAAGACAAAGTAAGCATGTAGGAGCCTGTTTAAAGATCTGTAGACCTGTTTGCACTGGTGTGTGCGCGTTTTAATCCGAATAAGCAGATTCTGGTCCATGTAAGCATGTGTGTGTGCGTGGTAGCCACTGTGAGCGTGTTTTCACTGGTATGCGTGCTGCTTCCCCCTGAGGAAACAGAGAGGAAAAAGGAAGCAGAAGAAATAGTAGGAAACTAGCAGGGAATACTTGTAGAGCAAGGGCGCCCGCAGGCAGGTGCAAGGGGGTGCACTTGCACCCCCCTGGAATCGGCTGACTAGTAGATAATTTCAAACAAAGTTTTTTTTTTTTTTGTGCGTTCTTACGTTCTTCTTTAAGAAGATAGTGCATTCTTCTTTAAGAAGTCTGTGCTAACAGTCCAGTCACGGGTAGGCGTGCTGACATCATCGCTGTTTGAGAGCGGGAACTTAAGACAGGTTATTCAAGCGGGAACGGAAGATAGGACACCTTCAGGTAGAGGGGTTTGAGAGCGGGGACTCAGATGGATTATTCGGGAACATGGGACCCGTAAAGGTGTGTATGTGTAAAATACCCCAGGTGTACATGGTGGTGGGTAGAGAATAAGGCTTGAACCCTGTACCTTGGGCCCAAGTGGCAAGAGCCTGAATTCCCTACCCACCACCATTTGTAAAAATATTGCAGGATTTTCCCTCATACTTTTTCTGTTCCTCATAAAATCTGTGGTTTCTGCATTTGTGTCCTTGTTGCCTGACAGCTAAATGTTATTATCTGGTTTTATTCTTGGCTGTCTGAAGTGTTTCTCCCTGGGCCTCTGCTAAAAAAATTTGCTTTTTTTTTTCAAAGTCAGACTTTCCTGGTTAATAAATGTAAATGGACACATTTCAATATCGGACTTCATATTCTTCAGAAAGTGTATGGTAACAAAAGCAAGCTTTTATTCTAGCAATTTTCTAAGTGTACAAGATGGATATTTGAAATGTATCCCTGTGTTTGGGACTGTATTCCCCCCATTATTGGATTCATCCAGGCTTTGTGCTAGGGTTGAGAGTTATGGTAAGAATTGAATTCACTGAATATGTTTGGGGGCTGTATTCACCCAGTATTGGCTTTGTTCAGGTATTTATTGGCTTCATCCATGTATTTATTGGCTTCATCCAGGTTTTTTGCTAATGTTGAGAGCTATGGTAAGAACTGATTTCACTGAAAATGTTTGGGGGCTATATTCTCTCATTACTGGCTTTGTCCGGGTGTTATTTGCTAAGAGGTTGAGTGGTATGGTGAGAACTGAATTCACTGAATGTTTGGTGGTTGTAGTCACCCATTATTGGCTTTGTTCAGGTCTTTTGTGCTAAGAGGTTGACAGCTGTGCTATGGTGAGAACTGAATTCACTAAATGGTAAAGTTTCAGTCTTCCTCTTTCACAAAACAGCTGATTTGGCGTAGTGGTATGTTGCTTTGACTGTTTTGCACGGGGTCCCCTGGGTTCAAGACGTGGCAGTGAAATGTATGGTGGTAACGCAGCATTTTATTCTAGCAACTTTCAAACATTATACAAGCAATGTTTAAAATGTGTCCCTGTTGTTTGGCCTTTTGCCCCCCCCCCAATAAATTTCGGCTTTTTCCAGATTTCTTGTGCTGCAAAGTTCAGAGATGCAGCTGAGTGTAGAGTAGATTTTACAAGAAGCTGAGAGCTGCAGGGGAGCAAAAGTTTATTGCTGATTATGTTTAGTCTACTTGCATTAATAGCACAACAGATAGTGTACTTGCTTTAGATGTTGAAGGCTGTGGGTTCTACTCCCACAGTAGGTAAATGCATTGCTGATGCTGTATTGTGTTGTAAAGGGGGTGGATGCTGCATTCCTTTTGGCAAAGATACCTAGTAACTATGAACCTGTTAACAGTTTGCTATCCATTCTCTATTGCGGTATTACTAGCTTTTCATTTTTTTACTGCATGCAACAAAGGCAATTTATTCTTCAAGGGTAACAGGCACTTTATTTGTAGATTAAACAATGACATATAAAGTGTTTGCTAGCAGCAACCTCTATTAGTTACAAATTTCTTCAATGTGGATTTTACTACAGAGATTGTGTATATTTTTACTGATACTGGTGGACTTGAGTAGACTTTTTATGATGGAAATGTTCTGAATTGGGCAATTTTGTCATTGGTGGATGCTTTTGTTTCTTTGTTTACTGGAAAATTTTCAAAACAATAAATTTAAAATGCCCTTTAACAACTGTACTGTATTGTACAAGGAATATAATGTAATACAGTCAGGAAGGTGTATCAAAGAGCATGTGTATGTTATGTTCGAGGGGCCTATGATTTTGAAGACAGCCCAGAGTTAATATTTGCAATTGGCAAAATGTATTTTCTCTGAAAGTGGGTTTCAGTGCTGTTTCAATGCATGTGAGTTTCAAGGGCAGAGAAGTATTAATGTTAGTCTATTTTCATTGAGACTGCATTGCTTTAACAGATATGTATTGGGGTTTGTGCTGTAAAATGCAAAATAAAACTTTCAAATGAAATCCTAAATCATCGCAGAAGTAAAGCAGTATGCACATTAGTGTTTATGGTAAATGGGGCAAAATAACCAAGGAATGGGACATTGGAATGGCTGCAGGGGGGGGAGGCTCCATTTGACCATGATTTTGTGAGGGGGGGTAGCAAACTCAGACAGCCCCGGTTGAACTATACCTCTCAGTTGTCCATATCTTTGCAGAATTAATAGATATTTGCTGCTTATGTTTGATTTGTTTCTCATAAAATTTGTGGTTTTCTAGCAAATCATTTAGGAATGAAGCCATTAAATGATAGACATTGAGTTTCAGATGTCATAACCTTCAGAAAAATGCATGCTAATGCAAGACTGTCTAAGTTTATACAAGAGCAATTTTTAGTAGTGTTTGCATGTTCCCCAATATATTTGGCCTTGTTCAGATTTCCTGCATTAAGAGGTTGAGAGGTACGTGCAAATCACTTTGTAGATTAGGAATATCCAAACATCTCAATTGTCCCCAATTCTGGCTCAAAATGTTGCTCTCCCCTAATAATCCCTCCTCCAAAATGGCAGTTTTGGAAGAAAATGTGGAGGGTTTACAATTATAACTGTAATGATCAGTTATAGATTACCTTTATTTCAGAAATGCATGTGGATGCTCTTATTTTGTTAGCTGCTTCAAGTTAACTGTTAATATTAAAAAGGTGTCCCTTTTTGACAGGTATTTTGCATCACATTTTGGTCTGTTTTTCATAAAATTGTGGTTTCTGGCAAATTAGTGGCAAGTCATTAAAGATTGAAGTTAGAAAATAATGGCAGACATTTGAGTTTCAGATTTTATACCCTTCAGAAAATTTGTACTAATGCAAGATCTACCTGTTCTATTAAGTTAATAAGAGCAATATTTCAAAATTGGCCTTATTTTTGGGCCTGTGTCCCACTTCTAGTTCTATGTATGGCTTTGTCCAGATTTCTTGCTCTGAAGTTGAGAGGTAGGAGTGTCAGAGCCATCACTGTCAGCCAGAGACATTTCAAATTATGACATACTTATTGCACCCCAGCCCCCATTGTAGTGGCTTGGGATGTGTCCAAGGAAGGCAAGAAGCAGTTATGCAGTAAGTGTGCAGAGTATTCCCCCATCCAAGGTAGATCACAAATATGACCGTGGCTTTTCATCTGTCCTTGATTTTGCAAAATGTTCTGGTTTTCTATCAGATTTTTATACTGTTGATTTATGCTTCTTATTATTCAGGAACTGCATGCTATCACAGTGTCCTGTTGCTCTGTTTAAGTAGCCATGGTTTAATGAACATCAGGTAAGCTTGTCGGAGATTATAAGATGCAAGTAAGCTTTAGTAAGCTTGTCGGACATTGTAAGATGCAAGTAAGCTTTAGTAAGCATATTGTTAAAGAATTGCCAGCATTGAAAGCCTTTTCGTTGTTGCCATGCAGAGAATATTTACATAGCTAGATAATGTATAAGCCTTGGGTATTGAAATGCATATGACAGTATTTGTAATAAAAGGACAGGATTACAGTATTTTCAGAAGCTCATTACATTTTATTGGAGACCAGTGTCTTATAGCAGTGTCTGTGTGTTAGTACACTTGTAGTTGGGTGGCTTTAATGGTATATGGTAAATAAGCATTGCTACCTTACTTAAAAGCCAAGCCCTGCAACAACTAGCTCCACAATGAAGTCAAAACACAATAGCTCTGGTGGGTAAATGTACTCTGTAGTAATCAAAAAGGCAAATGTTTGAAATGACTACAGCTTATGTGCAAACAAAATAGGTAGTGATGAAACAATGCTCTGCTAAAATGCTTTAATGCTCCACATTGCTGAGCTGCAATCACTAGCTACCAGGATTTCACCCACTTCAGATCAAGCACGGTGCCGTTCAGTGCAACTTTCCCAGAACTAATTCAAGTCTGACCAGAATTATTTGGTGTGTGTATAAGAGGGAGGTAGCATACCCCTCAGCTGTCCAGATTTTTGCCCCATATTCCTCTTAAAAGGATTGAAGTTGCTAAATGAGACATTTCAGTTTTAGATGTCATGTCATTTAGAAAAATGCATACTAACACAAATCCTGTTACTCTTGCAATTTTCTGAGAGCCATATTTATAATTTGTCCCTATTTATTTTAGGCTTTGTCAAGATTTCTTGCACTAAGGGTGAGGCCTTGAGGGGTGTGGTATCTTTGTAAGAGAGAGAGAAAGTGAAATGCCCAAGTTAGAGTTAGCAGGTGGAATTTTCAAGTGCATTTTCAAGGAACTGTGAGTTTTAAGGGAAGCGAAGTTTACTGCTGCTCATGCCAAGTCTATTTACAATGTGCAACCATTTTGTTTAGCAAATGGTATCTCTATTTTGGTATAAAGTTTTAAAGCTATGTTAGTAGCACCACAAGTAGAATACTTGCATCTTAATGTAAAGGCTTGAGGTTCTATTCCTACAGCATATACATTTGTATGCTGCAGTCCTCAGAATGTCCTCCTTTGGATGAGATGCCTAATAACTATGAACCTGTTTTTCAGCTTGTCATCCATTTTCTATTGCAATATACCAGCTTACCATTTTTTTAATTTAACATAGGCAATTTATTCTTTGACGCAGCAGGCACTGAATTTGTAGATGAAACACTGAAATATACAAGTGTTGCTGTGTAATACAAGGGATATAATTCAATTATATATTATAATTAATACAATCAGGTAAATCAAATAACTTTTGCATGGCCCTAACGGTGTGCAAGGAGCCTATTGCTTGAAAACAGTTCAAAGGTAAATAACCTGCCACTGGCCAGATGCATTTTCTTTGAATGTGGGTTTCAATGCCGTTTCATTGAATGTGAGTTTCAAAAGTAGAGAAGCTTTAATGCCAAGTCTGTTTTCATTGTAAGACTATTGCTTTGTTTAGGTTTAGTAAATGTCTCAGTGATTGGGCTATAATGTTTGAAATAAAAGTTGTAAATTAAATCCAACTGCCTGTAATCATTGTAGAACTAAAGCATAACACAGTATGCACACAGATTTGAACAGTGTCTACAGTAAATGGGGAGAAATAGCCAAGTAATGGGACACTGGAATGGCTGTGTGGGCGGGGCTTGGGGTGGGTGGACTTGGGCAGGGCTGTGTTGGCAGGGGGCGGGGTGAACTATGTGGGTGGGGCTCTGGGTTTGCACCCCCCTGCAAAAAATCCTGCGGGCTCCCTTGTTGTAGAGGTAGCAGGTGAAAATAATTAGAAGCAGGTAACTACACAGGCAGAATACAAGCCCAGACCAGCACTTAAAACACTGCAAACAGCATTGCAGTATGTTTCTCTCAAGAGACACTGCAAGACAGGAGTAAGCTAGTAGAAGTGAAAACTGAAAAAGCTGCACTCAGACCAAACATGCTAGGGGCTGCCATAGCTGTCATAAGGAGACATAGGAAACTTGCAGAGGGTGGTGACAATGGAAATGCTGCCAGACAACCCACAGTGAGGAGACGGAGAAGAGTGCACAGGCCCAGGGTCACCTACCAGGGGTTACATGAGCTGGAGATAGTGGAGCGCTATAGAGTGGACAGAGACCTCCTGCAGCAAATTGTTAAGCTGTGCAGGCCACGCCTCACACACAGAACCAACAGAGGGGAGCCCATCCCAGTGGAAACCAAGGTATGTGTTGGCCTAAGAATACTAGCAACAGGTACCTTCCAGAGACCAACTAGTGATATGATGGGGATATCACAGGCATCAGCTTCCAGGGTACTGCACCAGTTCCTGGATGCCATGTCAGCACATGTCGGTGATCATGTATATTTCCCCAATGCCCGTGAGGTATTGGCCAGCAATATGCATCTCTTCCAGCAAATAGCGGAATACCCTGAGGTAGTGGGTGCAATAGACTGCATGCACATACGCATCAAAGCACCAGCCAGTGAGCGGGGTAGGGCCTACATTAACCGCAAGGGCTTCCCCTCCATCAACTGCCAGGTCATGTGTGATGCCCAGGGCATAATAATGAATGTGTGTGCTGGCTGCCCTGGGAGCTACCATGATTCCCATATCTGGCATTTGACGCAGTTGTACCAGACATTTGCCAATGGGGACATCCCACGTGGTCACCTAGTGGGGGATGCAGGTTATGCACTGGAGCCATGGCTGATGACACCCATCAGAAACGCACACACACCTGAACAGGAACGCCATAATGAGGCACATGCACAAACACGTAATGTAATAGAGCATGTGTTTGGGCTGCTCAAGTCACAGTTCCGGTGCCTGGACACATCTGGTGGAGCCTTGCAGTACTCACCAACTACATGTACCCAAATTGTCATAGTATGTGCTATGCTACATAATATGATCCTGCGAAAACAGCTGCAGCAGGACCAGCATAGGGCCGGAACAAACAGCCCCCCACCATTGCTAAGGCCATCACAGGCAGAGCGTGACTCGGAGGAGGAGGAACAACCTGAGCCTGCCCCAGTAGGCAGAAGGAGGTGTGCCCAGTATGCCCCAGCCTTGGCAAAGAGGCAATGCATAGCACATACACTGGCACAGTAGGAACCCTGGGAATGATACCCCTCTCTGACTCACTCATATAGTAACAGGGATGCCTAACATGACATAACCTGCTCTCAAACATGTACAGGGAGTGTAGTATGTGCATCCGACAGAGGCAGCCCTGCAGCACCACCTGAGGCATGATTGCCATGTGTTAAGCAATGTAACACTATCTAGTATATGCAAACATGAAGACCCAACCTAACATCTCACCCTCACCAAGCATGATGCCACACTATGAAGACAACAAGATCAAGTACAATAATTGGCTGAGGTATTGCTGTTAGCAAGGGGGCACACATGGCTGACAGCCTGGGCTGACATGCCAAGCAAGACATGATGCCCCACCTGCTAGGGATGGCACGCACCCAGCACACCTGGCTGTGTAGATACTGGCAAAGGCTGTTGTCACTCCCACTGTGCCTGGAATAGGTAAGTCTGGAAACACAAACCCACCACCATAGGTAGCACAAGGGATAATAACCTGGATGTAATGCTATCCAACACCAGAAGTCTAACCTGCAAGGTGCATGCAGACCAAACCCACCACAGCATGGAGAATGGTAATATGTCTTCTGTAACAGAAACCTGGGCAAGGCCCAGAAGAGCACCCTAATACTACCAGGTTATGCCTCATACCATGTTCTACAGCTCCAAAACATAGAACACACAACAATAGGAGTGTGGCTACCAGTAATTATCAAGAATAACCACACCCCCAGGTTGGTACCACAGCAAGAAGCAGCATGGACTATCCATGGGCAACTAACACTGTCTCAAACTGTGTACCTGTTTGAAGCCTGCTATAGACTCCACACACAAACCCAGGTACCCCAGCCAGCCTTCCTGAAGACACTTCAGAGTATGAATGTCTCAACAAATACCAAACAAGGCACACACAAAGTATGATATAGGTGGCAATCCATTATGTATGGAAGAAGTAATCATGGACCTAGGGACACAAGTGGACGGTAACATGTCATGTGACACTCACATTGCCAAGGTGGCCAGGAAGACCTGCTATATTGCCCACCTTAATATGAAAGGATGCACATGTAGAGCTACAGAGGTCACTGTGCCCCCATACCCATCCCTTATCAGGCCCATACATGACAACTATGCCCCAGTTTGGATGTACCTTACCTTACACATGCAGCAGTCAGAAAGACCCCATATGTAACCCACCAACAGGATAAAGGGTCCAAACACTGAACATCTGCAGCCTGGCTGAAGAAACCACAGCCCAATTCAGAAGCATACTGCACAGTCAGAGGTGATGTATGCCTGATGTACAAGGCCATGTCCAATCCAGAATGAATGGACATGCTCCACTGCAGAAAGACCAAATCCAGCAGACACACCACAGTGAGATATCTGAACCTCTACACATAGATTAATAGGATGTGCTGGAGGGACAGATCCATAACCCAGAGGCCCAGGACACTCTGGAACGGAATCCCAGTCCATGATAGGCTGAGCTCCACACACAAACTCAACAAGAGAAATCCAGTGAAGTTCATGGGAGATAGTAGGTGTACACTGGGGGCCATCCCTGTGTCACATCTAGGAAAGTAAACCCTACGTGGGCATAATATGCACATAGCAAGGGGTGTTGAGACCCACACACAGTCTGTCCATGCTCAAACAAGGCCAGGGCAGATAGCCTAGTATGAACCTATGAACCTATGATGATGCAAATTGTGCAGGACACAAAGGATTATCACACAGCTGTCCTACCTGATGGTAAGAACCATGGTGATAATCCACAGATGTGCTCTGCAGCACTCTAATATCACATACAATACACCAAACCCACACACATTGCCAACAGCTTACCGAACAGATACCTTCCAACCTCCACACCAGCACCTAACTGCCAAATATCTATCCCAGGAGAGTGCTGACCCCCCGACATTGCAGATGCTGAGGTAACAGCCTGCATCCACAAAGCACAGCACACAGCATCAATGGTACCAGATGGTGTCCTGGGTTGTGTCCAACAAGTACTGTAAGAAGAATGGAACAGCAAATATCATTACTGTGCACTATCAGTCCTACCACAGGATATGTACCCAAAGAGCAGTGTACAGCAACAGTGGGCCCACACCACAAAGGGGGTGCCTGAATGGATACTGCAAACTATCACCCCTCAACCCAGGCTATCTAGGTTGGCAAAGTAATGGAGAGGATGATCATGGATCCCAGGAATAACGAGATTGGGTACCTACAGACATTGGACCCTACCCAGTGTGGCTGTCATAGGGCAGATGCTGCCCCTTACACATGTCTGACACATGTGAAACATGCACCAAGGCCATTGATGTGGGGAATGTTGATCACACAGCCTATCTGGACCTTGCTAAATCCATCCATACAATACCATAGTTGGCAGTACAGATAAGCTCACCAGCCTAACTATAAACCCCTATGCAAGTAGATGGGTTGCAAACCAGCTCAAGGACAGGACGGACCTGGCAGACATGCTGTAGCCATGGCAGACTGCAAACCAGGTACAACTGGCATCCCACAAGGCATGGTCCTGGGACCTCTCTTGTATGCTATATATGTCACATAGGTACAGGCCAACATGGATGGACAGGTTTGCAGAGGACTACAAACTGGCCACCATATCGGACCCTCCAGCTGACACAAGCAACCTACAAAAGGCACACATAGAAACACATAAGTGGTGCCACAGCCATGTCAACAAGCTAAATGTAGAATAGTGTATAGTCAACCCCTGTGGAAACACAGTACATGGCAAGAAATTACCACATAGGTGTTAACCCAGTAAGTACATCAGGAGAAATAACAGACCTGGGGACACAAGGTGATAGATATCCTGCATGTGACAACCATGTGTCTGTAGTGGTTACAGAAACATACCATATACCCACTTAATCATGAAGGTAAGCACAGCTTGGTTAGGGTAGGGCAATGTGCCTCTCCAGTCATCCATCAGCAGCCTCACAATTGTGTACAATGGCCCTTCAGGGATGTACCATAGCAGACACCTGCAGCAACTGGAAAGACCACACAAATGCCCCACCAGGAGGATTGCAGAGCTATAACAGATGCCATGTGTCGCCTGAGTAAAGAAACTGCAGCTCCACACAGTGCCATACTGCCTGGCTGGAGGTGAACTGTGCCTGATGTATAGAGCCATGACCAACCTGGTATCAATGGACATGTGGCACCATGTAAACACTGAATGCTGGTGACCTATGCAGCTGACAGGCCTGAACCCCAGCACAGACATAAACAGGACATGCTGTACCGATTGGTCCATAACCCAGAAGCTCACTCCTCTCACGACTAAACTCCCACTACAGGATATCCAGGGAGTCCCTCAGTGACTGTCATCCAGAGGAATCATGATGACTGGTTGGGAGATGGTAGGTGTACCCTGGATATCACCTGTATGTCACAGGTAGACAGAGGCACAGCACACTAACCGTGACATATGTCATGGCAAACACCAGTAAATGTGTGTTGAAGGACAAACACTCTCTGACTAGCATTACAAATGGACTAGGGCACATGGGCATTGTTTGTCACTGTCCACACAAGTTGTGGAATACATTAACAATGTCGGACAATCATGTACTATGCTGTCCATATCTGAACAAAATGCAACATGGCCATATCTGCACAACTGGCCCTCAACCAATCTGGTGTGCTCACTATAAATATTATAAGCAATGATAGGACTGAAACCGATTATACTGTCCACCACAGTCCACCACAGTGAAAGTACTGCACCAGTACACTATACGACAATACAACAGTTTGGTCAGCAGGAAAGGATGATGACAACTGTATGCAAATTATCCCATGGCGACCCTGCAGGCACAGCATAATGCCTGTTAGGTTCCGACACAAAGCAGTTGGGCAGTAAGAACACAACCTGATGTCCAACACTCAACTGTACATGTGATATATAGATGGCGTCCACACACAAACACAAATGTGGTGGTCCACAAATCCCAGCATAAGGAAAGGTCACACTGGGCATGCTTGCACACTTAGATAAATGAGATGTGGCAGTCAAGAAGCCATACAAACCACAAACTGGGCATGCTCACACACTTAGGCCATGTCACAGTTCAGCAGTTACACACACATATCTGGCATTTCAATGTGTTAACACAGGAACCTCCCACAATACAGACATCTGCCCAGTGCACACAGTGAAGTTACAACAGAGACATAAGTAAAGTACTGGATCCCACTCACATGCAAACATCTCCCACAGTACACACGTTGTTTATAGAGATAGGGAAGGCTATGGCAATAAAGACCCACAAGCAGTATATGAGCAACAGATACTTGCATCTGACGGGTAAACATATGGCCATAGAGTGCAATACCTGGCTGTTGTCCCTAGGGAATACAGAAGGCTATCCACAGTGTATTTGGCATTTGCCTCCACAGTACAGTAGGAAACTGTGTCTGTGCAAAGTTAATGCATAGATATGCTCTCCCCTGTACTGATGGATAGTTACAGATGTACATACCTCTTCATCCATAATGATGTAAGCACACTCTGCTACTGCATCTCTAACAAGTGTCATAACATAGTTAGGTAGGGGTTTAAATCCTGCAAGTGCCCAGTGTGTGCGTGAATGTGTGTTGGGGAGTAGTGTGTGCAATTCCATGTGTATGAGAAATGTTCCTTTTGGCAACTAGTACTACACAACACATGCTGCATATTCCACTGTCTAAACACTGATGATGTCAGCACCCTATAAGTACAGCAGGAGAAAGCAATCCCCCCAGTGATGCAAGTAGCATGCTCTGCTAATGCATTTCTCACAAGTGTCATAACATAGCTAGGTAGGGGTTTGAATCCTGCAAGTGCCCAGTGTGTGTGTAAATGTGTGTGGTGGAGTCATGTGTGCAATTCCATGTGTATGAGAAATGTCCCTTTTGGCAACTAGTACTATACAACACATGCTGCATATTCCACTCTCTAAATACTGATGATGTCAGCACCCTATAAGTACAGCAGGGGAGAGCAATCCCCCCAGAAATGCAAATAGCATGCTCTGCTAATGCGTTTCTCACAAGTGTCATAACATAGGTAGGGGTTTGAATCCTACAAATGCCATGTGTATTTTTTGTCACACAGTTTGTCCATGTGTGTGGGGTGTTGTTCCCAATATTGCACAACATACATTATATTAGTAATGTCAATGCACACATGATGTATGTGTGTGCCACCTACACATATGTACCTGTGAACTGCAAGAGTTCCCATGTCTGAAGCCTGCCTCATGTGAATACATGGAATATGCATCAGACAACTGTATGACTGTGGTTTTCTGTGCAGGGGCTGCATGTGGTATGTGACTATACAGTGTGGGTTGTAGATGGTGTCATCCCACCAGCGAGGGATACATGATTGGTCTGGAGCATATAGTCCACATTATGGTGATGAACAGGTGCAGCATGTTGTCACCATTTGTGGGAGTGGTAACAGGTTGTTCCATAGCAATGCAGGGAATGAATGATAGGAACCCTTCAGATAGGGTCTTGCAGCTAGAATAATGCTCGCACTGCAGGTTAGGTTAGTCGCAGTACAACCATATAATGGTGTGTGTAGAGACAGTCATATTCCCAGTGTTGTCAGGAAGGCCAAGTGGGTTTCCTGGGTATGGGAGTGTGGTGTGTGCCAGGCTATGAACCTGAAGGTAGTCTAACCCACTGTGTGTTGCACATGGAGAGGCTCTGATGCTTTGTGCAGTGACAACAACCTGGGGGTGTGTGTATCTGAGGTGCCTTTGGATACATCCCCCCTGTTCTGGTTTGGTGCATGTGTAGGGGATGACAAGCATGGTATCAGGAATGACCTGACACTGATGGTGTGCACCTAGGAGCCTTGTACCAGGAGTCTGTTACTGCATGGATATTGCTGTACCCCATGCTAAGGACAGTTTCCACTGCATGCATCTTGCAGTTTACACTGCTGCTGTTGAGTAGCATTGCTATTAGTGTCCCATCCATTCTGATACCTGTGTAGGTGGCTATGTAATGTCAGCCTTGCATACAAAGGCATGATGTGTGTAGCAACAGCCTCTGCCAATATACAATGGCCCATGGGTGACAGGTGCAAGCTGTCCCAAGCAAAGCAATGTGGCATGTACAGCATGTAATCCCACACTGACAGGCATTGGATCCCCTTTGACTGTCACTGAAAGATACGTTAATTGCAGAAACTGATGATCCTGTCTACATATTGTGGCAGCATTCATGGTGAGGGTGAGATGCTACTCAAGGCCCGGGTCATACCAGCCTGTGCCACAAGCTCAGAGAGCCCCTCTATGTCCCCTAACATGTAGTTCAGGGAGGTGCTTCAGAGGTCATACACATTGGCACAGACAATGACTGAGTCATACTTCTACATGCCTTGGAGTGACCGGTATGCAGCTCAGTGTGACCGTCACCTTGTTCAACCTGGGAGCAGGACCTCAGTGTACGTGATGATAGAGGTACCTCATACAACTGTAGCAGGTGTGTTGTCTAGCCGTATGTCCTGTAAATGTTTGGCACACAGGCTTTGTGACCTATGTGTTGCATGTGCTCTGCTCTGGCTTAAGGTTTGCTTGTGTGTCTGCTTTGCAGGTGTCAGCTGCTCAGGCAGGATGCTATTCTGAGAGCCCAATAATGTACCTGTGTGTTTCTGTGTTTGGATTGTGGTTGTGGCAGGTCTATGGGAGACTGGTACTGTATTCACTGTAGTATCCCACTCCACCTGACAGGGAATGCCAGTGCTGTGTAAACAGAGCTTAGCCCCCAGTTTGGCTATGTGGTTGCATCTCTCACATGTGTTGTACGTGTATGGGAAGGGGAGAGGGTTGTCTGTGTACATGAGGCAACTGTAACATTGCCACATGACTCACAGATTCACCAACTGGACCTGAGAGTAGATCGACAGGTGACCTTTGCACATGCTACCATAGAATTGTGACTCCCATACTAAGTAACGACACATAGGGCCAATGGGGATCAAGGTACTCAAGGTGACTATTTGAGGATGTAGTGCTCCTGATTTGTTAGTGCTGGCAGATATGAATGCTGTCTTGAGCAAATGTGAGGTAAGTCATATGCAATGTGTTACAGGCAAGCTACATGCAAACAGGACAAACAGTGACGTTCTGTCAAGTGACACATGGACATCAGTACAGTAAGCAACACAGATGTCACTGGGGATCCACAGAGGCACTGTATATCTGCACTGCAGGTGGAATCAGTGTTTCAGGAACATAACAGGCAAACATGCATACAAACAAAGCTACAGTCAGCAGGCCTGTATGTAGACTATGCTACAACAAACAAGGTGTACGACTTCCAGTAGGTAACAGTGCATATATGCAGGCACTATAAGCCAGTACCCAGACATTCACAGGTCAGACAGGCTGGGTCCAGCCGCACCCCACACAAGTGTATAGACCACGTAACTTCGTAATGTTGAATAACTGGCCTGATACCCAAGTGCTCATACCTGTAATAATACACATGTCAAATAACAGACACTGAGCCCTCACTCAGCAGTTCCAGACTTAGTATGATGTATGCTACCTGTCCTGGCACCACAGTATCCTTGACATGTATGGACACTCTCCCTCCTGTCATAGTCAGTTCTGTGTTTTGGTGCTGTCATGCATGGTATGAGGTGTGAACTTGTAGTGACAGTGTGCTCTTGTGAGTCTTGAACCTGTTGTGTAGTACTGTACAGATATCAACATCCTGAAACATCTGCATTGCAGAGTCGTGTGTGGACAGCATGCAACTCGCAGTTGACATGGCCACCATTGAGTATCATTATGTACATTGTTGTATCCCCTGTGCTAAATATGTAGGTGGCCATCCCTTCACAGCCTCACCACCAGTATGCAAAGGTGTGCAGACAGAACACTGTGGTAATTACTATGGGTGTACAAAACAATACAGTGACATTCATACTGTAACTACATCAGGCATGCAGGTATATACCCACAATGCTATCATTACACTGTACTGTTGTCAACATCATACTATTACAATATGTCTATGTACTCACCCTGTGCATCAGCACCATGTTAACCTGTTCCTGCACCGATTTTACAGATTGCAGGAGGTAGCACAGTTTCATCATATGCACAGGGTGTGTACCTGGTATGCCTGAGTCTGCCACTGATACAACCAATTGACATGTCTGTGTGTGTGTGTTGGTGAGGGACAGCAGTACAAGATGGGGCAATGTTGATGCAGTGTGTCCGTGTATGCGGTAGCCCTAGGTGTTATCACTTTGCATGTGTGTATGAATGCACACAGTCCCACCTCATGGCTGCCATATACAGGTGTTTGTGGACAGCCACAGACTGCACCTGCCAGGTCATACAGATCACTGTCTGTGGCCACGGACACGGTACCTGTGCCTGGCAGGGGTGCTATGGACCGTATCAGGTACTAAGCCAGACTGGGTACTGTCATCAGAAGCAGGTGTTTGTTGACTGGAGACAGGTCCCTGTTGGGACTGTCCAGTGCCACATGCACATGGTGTCCTGGGGCGGTCTGATGACAGCACAGACCCAGCATTGCTGGGGCTGCTGCTGGCACTATGTGAGCAGCCATGGCCCTGTTGTCATCCGCAACGGCTGCCAGCTGCTGCTGTTGCTGGCATACAGCCACGTCGACACCTCAACCGTCCACCATTGCCCTGGCTCATGGACATATAGTTGTGGAACAGATCTAATGTGTCCCCCCAATGTCTGTCAATGACCTTGGTGAAGTTGCGGATGGCAGCCGCAACATCACGCATACTGTCACTCATGGCTGTGCGACATGCTCTCAGCTCCCTCAGACCCTGTCTGGTGTACCATTCCATACGTGACTGTGCCTGCATTACAGCCCGAAACATAGCTGGTGTTGAAAGACCTCTGTGGGCACATCTGACAGGGGTGGTACACCCACAGATGCTCCCACGAGAACCCATGGACGTCTGCCTGTGTGGTACTGTGTCAGGATCCTGGCCATGGTTGCAGTGTGGGGATGCATGTGCCACCGGTACCACATTACCCTGGTCAATGCCCACTGTATCCTGTCCATCACCTAGGGACATTGGTGACAAAGGATGTATTGGCAGGATGACAAGCGCATTGATGGGGTCGACAGCTGTGTAGTGTAAATTGGCTGACCAATGACAGACCCTGGCACACCTACCTGTGCCATTACACAGGTATCATCATTATCACTATCCAC
Source organism: Protopterus annectens (assembly GCF_019279795.1). Taxonomy (NCBI): domain Eukaryota; kingdom Metazoa; phylum Chordata; order Ceratodontiformes; family Protopteridae; genus Protopterus; species Protopterus annectens. Next base: position 621,511,052 of record NC_056736.1, read on the forward strand.
AGCAGCTGATTCAGGTTCCCTGCTGCACAACACCAGAGCAGCACCAGAACCTGTTGGAGTAAGACAGGAAATACAGTTTACAATGTGTACACAATCCCACCACTGATGCACACGTGCACACATGGGCACATGGGCACATGCACACATGCACACATGGGCACATGCACACATGCACACATGGTCACATGCATGCATGCACACATGCACACATGCGCACATGGGCACATGGACACATGCACACATGCACACATGGGCACATGCACACATACACACATGCACACATGGGCACATGCACACATGCACACATGCACATATGCGCACATGCACACACCTCAGTATATGAGATATCAACCCACAGACACAAACACACCTGCAATCAAACACATAGCACTACTGCTTCAGCCTATTATTACTATTAATATACAGAGTATTGAAGGTAATGGTATTACACACTCACCAGCATGGATAGGCTGCCTTGCTGTTACACCAGAGGGACCTGCAGAAAAGAGACATTTATCGTCAGTGGGCACAACTGTGCCATTGATACTGTGGGCATGATACAGCTCAGTAGTGCAACAGTTAGCTTCCACATGTATACTGCAGATATTGAGGATATCACTAATTCACAATAATTACCAATATTACAGCTACAAAACGAGGACACACCTCACACATGCATAACCTAACAGTATAAAGAATGGTCAACTATACACATGGCATGTTACCTGCATGCTCTGTGTCCTGCTGCTGTGTGGCTCCAGCCTCCATCATTACACATGTATGCTGTTGCTGTTGCTGCTGTGCTGGTGCCACAACACTCATGAGTAGTCCCTCCAGTCTGGTGAGCGGGGGATGTCTAGCCACCCCACCACCTGTGGCAAGCTTCTGCCTGTGGATATTCGACGCACACTGATGGACATTTCTAATTAAATCACTGCAGTGATGGCGTACCTGCTCATATGTCCGGTTATGTGTGCTTATGTCATTTACCCGACGGACCAGGTCTTGCTGCAGTGCAGCCCTCTCCTGCTGGTTCTGGCTGGTGCGGGAAAAGTGTGCAGTGAAATCCCGCACCAGGCTCTGGTGTATTTCCTCCTCCTCTGCAGCGGAGTAAACAGGGTTCCGCTGGTGAACCATGGCCCTGAAAAGGAGAAGGAAAATGTGTCAGCAATATCTGTCAGCAAACTATAGCACACATAATACACATAATACTCGACTGCAGTGATATAACTTAAGCACCATATATAGCATCTGTCTGTCTATTGGGGGATACACATGTACATGACCAGATATCAGTGCTCATCCGACAACTGTGCAACAGTACCTGGCATACTCCGTATGACAGACTAGTATACTGCAGCAGTCAACACACTATTTCAGGTACAATACACAACCTCACACTGGGGGTTTGTATCAAGGAACTGTATGGGGAACATTATCAGCCCATGCACTGCACACAATGCACGTTACATATTTCACTGGTATTGCACACTACTCTTACTTGCCATAACCCTACCTACACCACAGTGACATACAGGGTAACACAGCACAACATATGGCAATGTAGTATGTGTTGATCGCAATACCTCACACACCTGTCTCTGGCCTCACACCAAGGACACACACTACCATGTCAGACAGACAGTCATGGTGAGCAATCACACCAGTACACAACATGCATCCAGTCACTAGCACACTCATTCCACCTCACATATTCCATTTGCAATGTGTTCATGGGTGTGCATTGTGTCCTAGGTAGGTAGTGTGCTTTTGGCCCTGGGCCTGCAGCAGCATACTGTTATGCTACCCTGCCCCTTGTGACACATGTGTTATGATCGTACCTGCTCCTTACAAACAGTTAAACAGGGTGACTCATATGGCATATTACCTATCTGCATAACATTCAGCAGGGGTATGTCTGACATCTACTCATGGGGAGCCTTGCTTCTTAATTCTGTGTGGTCTACTACAGGGTATGTCATATCTGTGGGTAGGGTCCTGTACCTCCACCATGTGCTCTATACTGCAGTAACAAGGACGACAGACATAGGTAATTTGTGTTGTGGATGTTGGAGGTGTTACCATGGTTGTTAGACAACTGTCATGGGTGTGACAGAACTATGTATATCCAGCAGTGGTAACCTCTATGTAGGTAGTCTGTGTGCACTCTGTGGTGTTTGAGTGCATTGACACAGTTACTTGCATATGTCTGTATCCTTCTCCATATCTGTAACTGTCATGGGAGGTACATACCGTTTAGGATATTGTGGGGTGTGGAGGGGTACTGTGACCTACATGTCCATAGCTGGCACACCATGTCTGCTGACACATTCCATGTACAGGTATTACAGGACTAGTGTGCCACTGTGTATATCAATGTGGAGCCTATTGTACATTTGTTGTCCCTGTTCCCACCTGACACATGCAGTGGTGGGCAGGCATGTACATATGTGGTGGTTACTGGTGTCAGTGTTTTTGAATGGGGTATGGTACTCCAGTATCCACACTGGTGTTCACTCCATGCCTGTGACACCAGGCACCTGTTGCAAGACATCTGCACACATGTGCCTCACATAGTCTATATATGTATATATATATATATATATATATATATATATATATATATATATATATATATATATATATTGATATACTTATATCTGTATATGGATATATATCTGTTTGTATATATGTATATATTACCTTTACAAACATCTTCCCTACCTCACCTGACGTAAAACTGTTCCTAGATTGATTATTATGTCTTCGATATCCGTGTTTACGACCTTATACGTTCGACTATCCGACTGTCGCCCAAGTGCCGTTCGCATTTTCAATAGTAAACCATGTATATAAAATATGTATATATAGATGTAGATATATACATATAGATGTGGGGAAAGAGGGGGAGAGAGTGAGAGAGAGACACAGGGTGAGTGAGAGTGTGAGGGGGTGGGACAGAGAGAGAGAGATTGTCATATACAGACATATCTGTTGTCAGTCAGATCTATCTGTATATGTATAAGTCTCTACAGATATCTATATATGTATGTGTGTGTGTATTACATATATCTGTACGTACATATTCTACCAATCTCGATGTCTGTGCAGTAAGTGAGAACCTGGTTCAAGGCTCCTGAGAGCACACCAGCAGTACCAGGCTATACCCCGTATCATGCGTTTTGGCCCCAGGACTCGGGACAAAACAAAAAGGGAGGGGGTGTGTCCATATTCATGGAGGACACACACACCTCCAGGTTAGTGGCAACACATGAAGCATCACAGACCATCCAGGTGCGGATAACCATAGGCAAACCTGCTATACAACTGGTAGCATGTTACAGACCACCCTCCCAATCTCAGGGACCACAGTCAGCCTTCCTGTAGACATTGGAGGATATGAATGTCCCACCACACACCATCATATTGGAATACTGTGACTACCCTAACATACACTGGGTGCATTATTCTACCCCAAACACCCTAGCCCAAAGGTTCCCAGAATTCACTATGTCAAATGCAATGGAACAGCTAGTCACCTCTCCCACAACAGGAGATAATATACTAGACCTGATCATCACAAATATGGGGACAATGTGCTACACACTGGAAGTATACCCCTCACTAGTCACATCTGACCACTGACTAATCCCCCTGGATATACATATCCCACCTCCCCCACAACAAAAAAGACTACAGTGGGAAACCTCTCACATGCCGACTTTACACTTCTTATAACTGAGTTGGTATCCTTAATGCCCACTGGGCCAGTGTAAACCACTTCCCACAATGCAGACACCTTCACATATGCTTTCTACAGACATCTCCAAGAATGCATGGATCATGCAATCACAAATGAAACCATGACCCTCTCCACCAAGGGCAGGCATCCTGTCTGGTGGACCCCAGCATTGAACAAATTGTATAACAACAGAAGGTAGCTACTGCACGGCAGAGCATACTTCCATAGAGCTACGGCATCTCTGATCAGCAGTGGCAGAAAGATACGTTTTGTCGTACAAACATGCAAGGCCAACAATGAGAGGGACATCGCTATGGTCACTACAGATAACCACAAGGCCTTCCTCTGCTATGTTACACACCTGGGTGGGAACCCTCAGTTGTGTTCACAGTTAGTTCACAGTGACAAACGCTACACTGAACACACAGATAATGCCAACATTCTGGCAGACAGGTTCAGTGCAGGTTTCTCCCCTCCCTCACCCACACATGTGGAATTACTTATCCCAGCTGACTGTAACCTCCCTGTCATCTCAGATGTCCAGCTGGGAACCACCCTCAGCAGATCTGTAAACACAGCATCAATGGGACCCAACGGTATTGCAGGTTGCATGCTACGTGAACTGCAAGAGGAGCTACACATGCACATTACATGCTATTCAGCTGTAGCCTTACTACAGCATATGTACCTGGACAATGGCATACAGCAACAGTAGTCCCACTCCACACAGGAGGCACCTCTACAGACCCTGGTAACTACCGCCCCATAAGCTTAACCAGCCTGGTCTGCAACACTATGGAAAGGATCATTATGGTACCCATACACAGAGACATTGGGGACTTAGACACTTGATCCCAACTGGTTTGGCTTTGTAGAGGGCAGATCCTGCCTTATGAACCTGGTTGACCTTTTCAAATCAGTCACTAGAGCCATTGATGAGGGCACAGCAGTCCATACAGCCTACCTGGACTTGCCTACGGCTTTCGACACAATACCGCACTCTGGCATCATAGACATGATCAACAGCTGAAATGTAAATCCATATGTCACATGATGGGTTGCAAACTGGCTAACGGATTGAAACCCTACAGTCAAACTCACTGGTGCCATTTCAGACTCAGGGCCAGTCACATGTGGTGTCCCACAGGGCTCTGTCCTGGGACTGCTCATGTTCGGCATATCATTCTCAGATGTGGAAGCAGATATGGGAGGGTAGTGGCTGACAATGTTCAAAGATGACTGCATACTAGGCGCCATGGGCGATACACCTGCTGACACATACATCCTACTGACAGGCCTCACGGACACCAACAACTGGTGCCGGAGTCATGGCCTTACACTGCATGCCATGTAATGTATACTCATACCCTTTTGGATGGACAAGGTACCTACATATTATCACATAGACAATAACCCACTGAGTACAGACAAAGTAATCGGAGACCTGGTGACACTGTTCAATGCTGACCTCTAATTTCACACCAACATTGCCAAAGTGGTTGGATGGACTTCCTACCTTGCCCACCTTATCATGAAGGGATTCACATCCACATCAAAAGGGGTCATTGTACCCCTATACTCCTCCCTTATCAGGCCCATGACTGTGTACTATGGCCCATTTGGTATGTACCTCACCTGGCACTTGCAACAGCTAGGAGGACCCCATAAGTACATGACCAGGAGGATCAAGGGTCTGCAACAACTTTCATATGCTGCCAGACTAACATAACTCATGCTCTATTCCATAGCATACTGCCTACATAGGGGTGATCTGTGCCTGATGTAGTAGGCCATGTCCAATCTAGTATTGATGGACATGTTCCACCTCATACAATCCAACTCCATCAGAAGCACGACAGCTATGGATTTAAACCTCAGCACACATATGAATAGGGCATACTGTAGGGACAGATCCATCACTAAGAGGCTTCCCATACTGTGGAACAGGATCCCAGTTCATGTTAGGCAGAGACCCTCACTGACACTCTTCATGTGCATTCTTGACAAGTGGATGGGAGATCATAGGTTTACAGCAGGGGTCTTCTCTGTGTCACTACTAGACAGAGGCACAGTAAACTAATGCTATTATGTAGGGGGGTCTTCACTGTGTCACTACTATACAGAGGCACAAGTTTCTAAATCTATTCTATTCACTGTCTGCAGATAGCCTAGTACTAAACTATAACACTGTGAAACTATATATGTCTATGTATTTCTACATCCCTCTCTATCTATGTATACACATATGCATATTATATATATATATATATATATATATATATATATATACACATACATATCTCGATATACATACGTATACATGTTTTATATATATATATATATATATATATATATATATATACTCCTTTTTAGTTTCACATATGTATACACACAGTAACGTACTGCTGAACATCCATTACTGTACAACCTACTTGTACATTGCACTACAACCTACATTGCTATGTGCACATAGCTACCGTCACATACATATGTATGTGAAGCCTTCAGTGACAGTTTCAGTATGTCCCCAGCCCTATGCACATCTTCATATACATAGATACAGACCAATAACACATCTGGAGGGTTCACAGTATGTAGAGTATTATAGTAGTACTTTACATTACCTGTGTTTGTTGCAGCTGTTTGTGTAGGCTTGCAGTTGCTTGGCCTGCTGTCAGCCTCTTTGCTTTGTTGTTTCAGGTTTTTTTTTTATTTTCTTTCTCTTTCTTTCTTTTTTTCTTTCTTTATTTATTCTCTCTCTCTCTCTCTCTCTCCCTCTCTCTCTCTCTCTCTCTCTCTCTCTCTCTCTCTCTCTCTCTCTCTCTCTCTCTCTCTCTCTCTCTCTCTCTCTCTCTCTCTCTCTCTCTCTCTCTCTCTCTCTCTCTCTCTCTCTCTCTCTCTCTCTCTCTCTCTCCCTCTCTACCTCCAGCAGGTGCAATGACAGTATTGCATGTGTGGACTGGGAGTACAGGATGCTTTTGTAGGTATCTGCACATGTCCATGTGATGGCCTCTGCACCAATTGTTAGCCAGCATTTACTAATTGCATTCAGCCTGTTGTGTAGTGATTGCAGTTCTCACTGTGATTACAGGACTGTGCTATAAAAAGGTCTGTTAGGTAGGCATAGCCCTTTCAGATTATCAGGGTGGGGACCATGCTGGTTTGCTGTGGACACTGTTCTGTGAGTGTAAGAGTTGGTATGTCTCTCATATTTCAGGCTGTGTCGTAGACACTGCAATGCATGTTGTTCTGTAAGCTGAGTATTCCTTCCTCCAGTGTCCTCTTCTCCGTGTGTATGTAAACTGACACCTACAACTAGTAATACTGTGTATATGGGTGTGTGTGCTTTCCTGTGGGGATTGTGGTGTAACTGGTATATAGCAGTGGCTCTTGCAATCTGTTGCTATGGCTTCAATATTTGGCCTTTACATTCACTCGTTGTATGCCTGCTAGGTGTCTTTCCTGTAGTGTGTTGCTATGGCTTTCCTATTTTCCATTTACATTCACAGCTTGTAATGCTTGCTAAATCTGTTTGGGCAGCAATTCCCTATGTGTTTGTTGTGGTAGGGTGTTACTGCATGCAGTGTGGTCTGGCCATGGTGTGGGCCTTGACACTTACAAGGGTATTTGATCATGCTGCTGAGCAGGCCTCAGATACTCTCCGGTGCATCTTTTATCAGCCTCATGGAATGGTACATAGCAGTGGGTTACTCCAATGACATATTCTGATATTCTGCAGTTGTGACTGTGGGTTATTTCAAGCATATGTATTAGTACACCATTTGTGCCATGCAGGTGGTGCATACCTTCAGTCAGTCATAGTTACCATTGCATGTGTAGTTACACCTTTGTGCCTACTGTTAGTACATTTGACAGGGTGTCAGTGGGGCACAGTTGACATTTGTTTTCACATCAGGGACATCCCTGTAACTCAGTCACAGTTGCTATGTCTGATCTCTTAACTATTCAACTATGGCAGTGTTTATCCTGCTCTGAGTATGTGTGTGGCTTGCCAGATGGTACTGTGACATTATTACCTAGTAGCTACCAACTAGCATGACTGTTTCTCAGCACACAGTACTATTTTACAAATCCACAAGATTTGACAGTAAATATACATGACATGCTTTGTGTACTAGACTTGCTATATTCCCTTTACATTACTTCCTACTATTTTATGATATATTTCTTTCAGCACAATGCTCTTGTATAGCAGTCATGGCTTAGTGGTAAGTCATGCAGACTAGTGTTTCCTAGGTTCGAGACTGAGGGAGGTATTTTATTTTGCTGCTGAGAAAACTACAGGCCTTGTCATTCAGAGTGACTAAGGCACTTTTAAGCAGTTGTAAGCGGGTTAGCTGGTTTGCGTGAGCTCACACACATGCGCTGCCACTTAGCTTCAAGCACACCTGCTTACTACTGCTTAAAAGTCCTTACTCTCGTGCACATTCGCGCTATTTTCTTTTAAAGAAAAGAAAATGGGGAGATAGGAAAGTGGTGAAAAAGGGGGCACAAAGAGGGTAGGACAGTAGAAAAACAAGCTCAGGTTTTGCAGGAGGGATGTAGGAAAGGCCCATAGCTGCCCATTTCTTCATCAGCAACAGCTGTGCATATGTTTGTAATTTGGTGTGAAATTTGAAACCTTCCACCCCTGAGAGAGGTGTGAGGACAACAATAATATTTCTTGGACAGCCAATTGTAAATGCCAGTTTGCATGTCCAGCAGACATGTGTGCAAAATGGGCAGCTATGTATGGGGCATAATTTTTTTGTGGATACAGAGTGCCCTTTTTTTTTTTCAGGTGAGAGTGGTATGTCAGGTACAGGAAGTCGGTATAGCTGGGGAGGTAGGTGAGGGAGGTTAACAGACAAGACAAACAAGACACATACAGGGGTGGTGTATGACACATGTGGGGGGGTTACACAATTGACGGGGACGGACGTTTGGATATCTCAAGCCCATGAGCGCATAGATGGCAACAGTGGAACTGAGATCCCCACCCATGGGCAGTTGCCACTGTGCCTTCACTGCCCAGGACGGGGCTGTGCTGGGGGCTGTGTAGGCCGGGCAGCAGCCACGCCCATGAGTTGTACCACACATGCCTCAAGCTGGCGTAGGGGCCCAAGCACAGCGTGCCGGATCTCCCTACGCACCACAGTCCGGACACTACGGAGGGTGAGTGGATGTTCTCATCTGGCCACACTTGCAGAGGGGGGACGAGCCCCATCCCCTGCAGTGCTTCCACCCACAGGTGGCACAGGGCCACCGGAGGAGAGTCCGGCCTGGGCACTACTGCCAGGTGCACTCTCCAGCTGAGGTGGGAGAGGTGGGTCCGCTGGAACCCGCCTTCCCTGTCGTCCTATGTTTTGCATTATGTTATGACAGTTTGGGTTAGTAACGTACAATACCATTCACAATTAGTTGTAACAGCATGCATTAGTATTCCCATTAACCAAACACCCATAAATTCAAGCCATTGAACAGCAAGCATAACACATGCATAATTTTAACAGCAATACACAATCCAACAACATGCAGGGTTGATTAATGGCAACAGGCCATCAGGTTTGGATGTATGAACAGGGCACATGCATCAACGTACATGCAAATATGTATGAACCAACAGGACAAATGTCCAGGGGTGTTAATTGTGATTCCACATACCCATTTCACGTGGAATGGATTATTTGTGGTTATAGGGTAGGGTGAAGAAATATTTAATTAACAACTTCAAATACCTATACATATGCTGTACATTTCTACTAGCTGCAGATATATACACACTACAGGTCTGACTGCAGTTTCCTATGTGATAAATAATTCAGGTTGGTGATAGGAATGTTACTGCTACATCAATATACATTTCATATTTATTCATACACATTCATATCTGGCTCTGTTCAGCTACATCATCCTGCTACATTTGCTTTATATGGCTATAGACAACTGTGGATGTTTGGTATTTCATACAACCATACTATCTGCATATTGCAAACTGAGAGCAACATATCCAGATTTTGGGACACACATTCCAGCTTCAGTATTTTTTTCAACACATGTTGCTGTTTGGTTCTGCCTGTCACATTCATTTCATTCTGTACTGACTGCAGTATACTTTATTCAGGAGTTATTACTACTTTACTGGTGGATTCATACTTCTTTCTCACACTCTCTCACTTGATTTATTTTTACAATTCAGGATGGTACTTAATTCTAGGCTTTATTGACATGTTTTACTTTTAGTTATGACAATCCTTTGCAACAGTCTCACTTATGTCATGTTTCAGAATTTCAACAGGGATATATTTCACACGTGTTTTACTCAGCTTCTGTAGCTGTACTTTTCAGCCTGCTGCAGGTTATGTACTATTATATTACAGGTGGGACATCTTTATTTCAGACTTGTTTCATTTTTATGTTTGGATTACAGGCTGCATAACACTTTTGTAATAAAGCAATACTTGCAAACTCTCTTACACTGTTACTTGCACATTTTATTTATAAGTGACTACACTGCACTCTTTTGCAAACTGTCATACTTATATATTTTTTTACAGTTACAGGGAGAGAATTACTGACCTGCCTGGTGGTGCAACCGCACCAGCCTATCTGCATAGGCTCGACGGTTCATGGAACGGACACCTGCAGCTGTAATATAAATGAAGTAATATTGGAAAACACATCTCCATAATATCAGCTAGGTTAATTTCTTACATAAATAATTACATGTAACTTACTCAGTAGTGGGGCATTGGGCATTTGCCAGGCCTCCTGGATCCAACGGTTCAGTTGGTCCTGCTTCTGTCTCTTCAGGTCCGCATGGTGGTGATGGACCTGTTCACCAGTCCTTGGTATTCCTGTGGCACTGGTGAGATCATGTGCCAACCGGTCCCACAGCTCAGCCCTATATGCTCCCCACAGGACCTGGCCCTGCATGAGTTGGGCCTCATGATGATGGACGAGGAGCCAAACCATATATTTGGACTCCTCAATGCCCCACCTCTCTGCTCGGAAGCAACTACCCTTTCCTACACCTGCCATCCTGGCTGCAGGTCGGTTCCACAATCGGTTATGCTGTGTATTCCCGCCTATGGGACTTATATATGCCATTTTTCCCACACTTTTCTGTGATTGGCCATTTTGGAATTGTATCAGCTTCACAAAACCTGCTTTGTCATGCTCCTCTTTCTATTCATTCCTATATATATATGCTATTACTGCATTTCTAAGTGCAACTGTCATGGCTTAGTGGTTTAGTACTTTGACTATGGTGCATGGTGTCTTGGGTTCGAACCTGGCCATTGCTTTTTATATTTTATGACTGTCTACACAGGCTAGGAGGTGTATCTGTGTAAAGGCAGTTTTGATACAGCTTGCTCAACGTTGCCCGTTGGTTAGCTTGTTGGCGTGGTGCGCAGCTCCACACAAATGGTTCACGCTGGCTTACGCGCCATTTGGCTGTCAGCACGCATATTATGCTCAGCTCAGCTACGGGCACACAGTTTCAGCGTGTTAAGATGCTGCTCAACCCCGGGCACTCATTTTACACCTTTTAAACCACTGCTCACCTACGGACACTCATTTTACACCTGTTAAAACACTACTCACCTACAGGCAGATATCCTCAACTTGTTAGACTGTAGCTCAGCTACAGGCACATCTGACATTTTTTTTTAATCTCACATTTCTTCAAAATACTTGGCCCATTTCATTACATTTTATATAAAATATAATTTTATATATGCACATATATGTCAGGGAGTTGTTTCGTGCTTATTTCACTAAAAATAAAAATTGATGTTGTGGGGGCTCAAACCACGACTGGCTTCTCTTCAGCCAATGCTTGGCTTACTTTGCATATTTAGTTCTTATATGCTTTTCCACTGACTGCTAACTGTGGCTAAGCGACGGGCATGCCCGCGCAAACGAGGCACTCACAGGCAAACATCTTTACAACTTATACAAAAAAATATAAGATGTTAATTTATACATTTTATGTTCATAGTCTGTGAGGGCATGTGTTGTGTTGTGGTTATTCACATTTACACAGACTCTGTCATGGGGGTTTACTTTCAGGACTTTTACTCTTCTGGGGGCATGTCCGTTTGCAGGGCTCGCCCTACGGACACGGCCCCTACTGTCTTACATGGACCGTGTTAGCCTTAGGTGTGATTCAGCATGCCCTCATGCATATGCATGGCATGCTGACATCACACTGTTTAACTGCAGCCTCCGTGTAAGCCTTGTAACTCTTACACGGAGGCTTCGTGAATCCTGCCCAACATCTTTTCCATCTATAAGATGGATGTTAAAACTTTTATTCTTAAGTGCTTTTAACTGTTGCTGTGTGTGGTCTCATCAAATTTATCAGCATTTGGGGCTGCTTTTAATGTACTGTGTTTTTGCCTTCTATTAAATGTTTGCGTATGGTCACTGGACGCTATAAGGACAGTGCAATTTGTTCTTTAGGAAGTTCTTATTTGTAATATTCATACTTAATTTTTACTTGCATACTTGCATAAATATGTTGTATTGTATGGTAGTTTTATTTATTCATGTAACTTATATTCTTTATGCTTCATTCATGCTTTTGCACTATGCTTACATTTAAGCATATTAATAAGCATAAAGTTAAAACCAATGACTTGCAGATGCAAAAAGACATAAGATCTTTCATTATTTCTTGTGTCTAAATCAGAGCTTTTACAGGGCAAGTATGATGTCAGCATATGTTAGAGTATCATTTATTCTGAATTTATATTGTATTATTTATTTTATATATAACATTATTTTAAATAATATTTAAAGACAGTGCACTAGAAAATAAAAGAAAATATACATGTAACAAACAACTTCAGTTTTCAAATACACTTTAACTATAATTTCATAACACAAGGCTAACAAACTATTCTTCTAATATTCATCAGCAGGTGGGTAGTCAGAAAACCTTGACCAAAATACAATTTATGAAACAGATGAGCTCTTCGCTCATTCATTCAAATCAATTCTATGTACAACATCATCATCATCTTTTAGCTGTTCTCATTAGGGGTCACCACAGCGGATCATCTGTTTCCATTTCTTCCTGTCCTCTACATCTTGCTCTGTCACACCAACCACCTGCATGTCCTCTTTCACCACACCCATAAACCTTATCTTAGGCTTTCCTCTTTTCCTGTTATCTGGTAGCTTCATCCTTAGCATTTTTTCCCAATATACTCAGCATCCCTCCTCAGCACATGTCCAAACCAACATAATCTTGCCTCTCTGGCTTTGTCTCCAAACCTTCCAACCTGGGCTGACTCTCTAATATACTTATTTCTAATCCTGTCCACCCTCGTCACACCCAGTGCAAATCTTAACATCTTTAACTCTGCCACATCCAGCTCTAACTCCTGCCTTTTTGTCAATGCCACTGTCTCCAACCCATATAACATAGCTGGTCTCACTACCCTCTTGTAGACCTTCCTTTTCACTCTTACTGGTAGTCGTCTGTCACAAATCACTCTTGACACTCTTCTCCACCCACTCCATCCTGCCTGTATTCTCTTCTTCACCTCTCTTCCACACTCACCATTACTCTGAACTATTGATTCCAAGTATTTAAACTTATCCACCTTCACCCCCTGTACTCCTTACATCCTCACCATTCCTCTATCCTCCCTCTCATTCACACACATATATTCTGTCTTAGTCCTGCTGACCTTCATTCCTCTTCTCTCTAGAGCATATCTCCACCTTTCCAGGGTCTCCTCCACCTGTTCCCTACTCTCACTACAGATCACAATGTCATCTGCAAACATCATAGTCCACAGGGACTCCTGTCTGATCTCGTCTGTCAACCTGTCCATCACCATTTCACATAAGAAAGGGCTCAGAGCTGATCCTTGATGTAATCCCACCTCCACCTTAAACGCATCTATCACTCCCGCTGCAGAACTCACCGCTGTCACACTACCCTCGTACGTATCCTGTACCACTCTTACATACTTCTCTGACTCTCCCGACTTCCTCATATAATACCACCACTCTTCTCTAGGCACCCTGTCATATGCTTTCTCTAAGTCTACAAAAACACAATGCAACTCCTTCTGACCTTCTCTATACTTCTCCATCAACAATCTCAGAGCAAACATCGCATCTGTAGTGCTTTTTCTCAGCAGGAAACCATACTGCTGATGACTAATCATCACGTCCCTTCTCAACCTAGCTTCCACTACTCTTTCACATAACTTCATGCTGTGGCTGATCATTTTAATCCCTCTGTACTTACTACAGCTCTGCACATCACCCTTATTCTTAAAAATCGGTACCAACATACTTTTTCTCCATTCCTCAGGCATCCTATCACTTTCCAAGATTTCATTAAACAATCTGGTTAATAACTCCACTGCCACTTCACCTAAACACCTCCATGCTTCCACAGGTATGTCGTCTGGACCAAGAGCCTTTCCATTCTTCATCCTCTTCATAGCTATCCTTACTTCCTCCTTGCTAATCCATTGCACTTCATGATTCACTATCCCCACATCATCCAACCTTCTCTCCCTCTCATTCTCTTCATTCATCAACCCCTCAAAGTACTCTTTCCATGTGCTCAACACACTCTTCTTGCTTGTGAGTACGTTTCCCTCATTAACCTTTACCACCCTTACCTGCTGCACATCTTTCCTAGCTCAGTCCCTCCATCTAGCCAATTGGTACAGGTCCTTTTCTCCCTCTTTAGTGTCCAACCTTTCATACAACTCTTCATATGCCTTATCCTTAGCCTCCGCCACCTCTCACTTTGCCATGCACCTCATCTTCTTATACTCCTGTCTACTTTCTTCATCTGTCTGACAATCTCACTTCTTTTTTGCCAACCTCTTTCTCTGTATACTCTCCTGTACTTCCTCATTCCTCGATCTTGCACTAGCCATATATGTGTGCACACAAATTCCAGAGAACATGAAATGGCAGCCACAATTTTCAACTCAAAGATATATCCCATGAGATGCAGTCAAGCAAAAAATGAATCTTGTGTTTGTGTCGTATGAAATGGAAGCATAATTCATCTGGGACTCCTTTCAGTCTTAGTTTTTTTTTAATGCTAATGATATTAATAAAGCATGAGTTTTCTTATTTAAGTTAGGACAAAAGCTTAGTCCCACAGTTTTTCATGCTATACCAAGAACGATCCCATCTTGCACTAAAATGGATGTCAATGTCACGTTTCAATAATAGAGTCTTTTTATTCTTTTTTTTACTATTGCATGTTTAATACTCTCATCAACAATGTGCCATAATCCACGAATTCCACAACCTTACTTCTTACAGCTTTTAAAGTATTCACAGAGTATGAAAATGCCCAAAGACTCATTTGCCTACTGTGTGACTTTCACTAAGTCAGTTACTCATACAATGCTCATGGGCTGAGTTTAAAATAGGTCTACATGTATCCTTACTTCTGTCATGCTCTACCTCATTTAAAGTAGAGGTGTGTAGAAAAAAACACAACAGTATTAACACATTACCCATAGCAAATATCCATCAATGTCCATAATTAGAAATTGATAATTAAATATCGACAACACAGTTAGTAGCACAAGTATCTTCTGACATTTATATAATGCTTAGCAAAATGCAATAAAACACAGCTGTAAAAAAAAAAACAACAAAATGCATTCTATAAAATAGCTTTCATGGTGGAGGCTAATGAAAATATGTAAATTACCATACACTGTCCTAATTTGTATGTAACCAATAAACAAAGTAAACTGTTAAACATGAGAAGTGTGGACATGATAACTGTATGCAGTAGGAAAATGAACAACATCATAAGTGTATCATTCAATTATGCTTCATTTCTACCACTCAAAGTGATCAAAATAACCTCTCAGCCTGTTATTGAATCTTCTACAACTCTAAATGCTTTCAGTCATAAGATGCATTTGCTGCCCCCACCTCACTTTTGTTTTACCAACCCTACATTCATTTCAGGTTTCACTATTTTGTAGACATTAATTTATGTATGATATTCTAATTATATATTTGCCATTCATTTTTTTACCTATTTTCTACTTATACACTCTCTTAACATGGCCCTTAATATGACAATTGGTAGTCTTATAGCATTTTTTAAGCTAGAACATAATTTTATGTGACAGTCCACAGCAATGAATGTGTGGTTGTTTTCAGGAAAGTTAATGGATGGACTATCATAATGCTAAGATGTTGGTATGTTTATTTAATATTTGATCGAGTGTCTAATCTTCCTTTAGGTTCATAGGTTTATAGGTAGGTACTAGGCTATCAGCCCAAGGGCCTACGTTAGCCTAGTCAACAAGGTTCCCTGGCCTACGCCACCCAAGAAAGTTAATTTCCTGTGCCCCTGTTGAGCAGAGCCACAGAAGTGATCCCCAGGGTGTATTTCCTATTTCCCATCCAATCATCAAGATTTTTCTTGAAGAGTGCTAATGAGGAGCTCTGTTTGACATAGATAGGTAGTCTGTTCCAGAGTATGGGAAGCCTCTGGGACAGGAATCTTTCCCTCCAGCAGGTCCTGTTTATTGTGGTGACAAGGTTTAGGTCCCTAGAGTGTGTAGCTCAGAGGGACTAGAATTTCTTTAGGTGTACCATGTCCAACAGCTCTGGGTTTAACATAGTTTTATATGTTAGGCAGAGATCTCCTCGGAGTATGTGATATGCTACAGAGTAAAGCTGGAGTTTTTTGAGATGGTCAGTATAGGGCATCTGTTTGAGGCCAGTAATCCTATTTGTGAGGAACTTCTGTGGCCTTTCCAGCTGCTGCAGATGTCTTGTGAGGTGCATTTCAAAAGGGGCATTGTACTCTATAATGGGTCTAATGAGTGCCGAGTAGAGGGGAACAATGACCTCTTTTTTCCTGTATGAGAACCCTTTTGTGATGTGGTGTGCCACATAGAAAGATTTCCTGATTACTGTGGAGATGTGATTATCAAAGGAGAGACTACTGTCCACCTGGGTCCCAAGGTCTCTTATCACACATTTGGCATTAAGTAGACTGCCGTTTATGTGGTAGTTCATGGGTACAGAGTTTTTACCAAAGGGAATGACAATGCACTTTTTGGCATTGAGCTTGAGGCCATGCCTCTGATACCAGGCATCTGTCTCAGTGAAGCCCTTCTGTAGGATGTTCACATCATTTGGGGACTCGACTATGGCTCCTAGTTTGCAGTCATCTGCAAACTTCATTAGCCAGAGGTCTTCTGTGTTAGCCTGTACTTCAGAGAAGTAGATACCAAACAGGAGAGGTCCCAGGACTGAACCCTGTGGTACTCCACGTGTCACTGGTTTGAAGTCAGATTTGGAGTCTGCAGCTTTTACAGTGTGGGTTCTGTCAGTAAACCATTTGGCAACCCATCTTGTGATGTAGGGATTTATACCTAGTTTAGTGAGTTAAGCTATAATTTCAGAATGGGGGATGGTGTCAAAAGCCTTGGTGAGGTCAAGATAGGCTGTGTGAACTACCTTACCCTCGTCTACGGCTTTGGTGACTGCTTAAAGAAGTCGATCAGGTTCAGAAGGCATGACCTCCATTTCAGAAACCTGAACTGGGTGGGGTCCAGAGTTTGGAGGTTACCAATGTCTTTGTTTATGAGTTCCATGGTGATACATTCCATGGCCTTGCAGACCAGGCTCGCCAGTATCCAGAATCCCAGGGGCGACAGGTGCAGGCCATTTCTGGCAAATCATCGTGGTCTGTCAACCATGTCATCACAGGAAGACAGATACTGGTTCCTCTTAGAATGACACCAGAAGTGCAGCCAATTATTGAAGTCAATCATTTTGTCCTTATACTGCGGTATAATTCTGGGTGATGGCAGGATGCTACTCAGGGCTAAGGCCATACCTGCTTGGGCTACAAGATCGGAGGGCTCTTCCATGTCTCTTTTCATATAGTCCTGGGAGGTACATCTCAGGTCGTTCACACCAACATGGACAATGACAGAGTCATATTTGTACTTGTTGTGGAGTGACCTGAATGTGTGGGTTATGTGGCGGATCCTGGCACCCACAAGCAGCTGACAGTAACCTTCTCCTTGTTTAGCCTGGTGAGTGGGACATCAGTGTGCCTAACTATAGAGTCACCTATGACTAGTGTGTTGGGTATGTTGTTTTGCCTTATGGGCTGTGGTTTATTGGCACACTGAGTCTGTGGGCTATGTGTCATTTGGGTTGTGTTGTGGGGTGGAGGTTGCTTGCGTTTCTGCTTTGGAGGTCTCTGTTGCTTGAGCAGAGTATTATTGAGAGACTCTGCAAATTTGTTTGTGTTTCTATGTGTGGATTTTGGTGGTGTAGGTTTAGTGGGACTATGTGATAAGTGTGGTGTGCTGCAAGTGTTTGCCTTCTCCTCTTGACTGTCAAGTTCAGTCTTGGTTGGAGAGAGCTTTGCCTCCAGTTTAGCTAGATAAGTGCATCTCTCACAGGTTGTGGTGTTGGGTTGTAGGAGGAGAGGGTTGTTTGTGTACATGAGGCAATTGCTACATTGCTCCAAGATGCCCAGATTCATCAGATAGACAGGAAAGAACACTGAGAACTGACCCTTGGACATGCCTGAATAAAAAATTACTTTCCTCTGGACAAGTGAGGAAAGTGAGTATAAGAGCTGTTTTTCTCTAAGCAAGCAAGGAAAGTAAGTACAAAAACTGTTTTCCTCTAGGTAAAGATGAATGCTGAGTGCTGTAGTAATTTGTAACTTATTTGGTGCTAACAACAAGTTCTGAACAAGTGCTGAGGACGAATAAGCAAATTCAAGTGCTAAAAGTACAATCATCTCATACCTCCACAACATTTACCACACACACAGTTTATCTGTTTTCAAGCCTGTAAATTTTGTAAGAGGCAATGGAGAGAGGACAAATATGTCAAACTGAATGCAGCCTCTCAACTGTCCAGATTTTTGTGTCATATTTTTTGTTTGTTCCTCATAAACATTGGTTTTATGGCAAATTATTGGCATATCATTGATGACTGATGCCATAAAATAATGACAGATGTTTGAGTTTCAGACTTTATACCTTTCGTAAAATTCACAAAATTCAAAGCCTGTTATTCTATCAACTTTCTAAGTTTGTAAGATCAATATTTAAGAAACGTCCCTATTTTTGGGTCTTTGTCCCCCCATTATTTATGGATTTGTCCAGATTTCTTGCTCTAAGACGTTGAGGGGTATGATGCAGATGTTAAGAGCAAGGAGAGATAAGGAAGTATATGTAAATCAACAATGCAAAGAACTAATTAATTAATGTTCATCTGTTTAAATGTTATATATTTATTGATTACTTGTATTACCATTATTTACTGTGTTCTTAAAGTGGTAATTTTTTTCTTCCTGGGCCTCCAGGTTGGTACTAGGCTATCGGCCCTAGGGCCTATACAAGCCTAGCCATAACAATTCCCTGGCTATTTCATCCCACACTATTTACTTCCCTGGAACACTCTCTAGCAGGGTGACTGATGTGATCCCCGGGGTGAACTTCCTTTCTCCCATCCAATCGTCAAGGTTCCTTTTGAAGAGGGCCAAAGAGGCACTCTGCTTGACATGTATCGACAGTCTATTCCAGAGATATATATATATATATATATATATATATATATATATATATATATATCATCACTGGAAGAAGACAATAGAGAGAGAAAGATGAGAGATCTGATCATGAAGATTGGAGATATTTAGGGAAACTTCACATAAAAATGGGTATGATGAAAGACAAAGATGTGACAGACCTAATGGAAGCAAATTATACTAAAAGTGGTGGCAAGAATATGCAGAAATGCTATGTAAGCATGACAAGCATGACCCTACTATAACTGGTACATATGGTGATACCTTCTAGAGCCAGACATCCAGGAGAGAAAAGTTAAAAGTAATGTATAATGCCTTGCTAACAGCAAGACTGTTGGAAGTGATGGAATTCTAGCCAAATTGCTTAAAATCCTTCACAATGATGCTATTACAGTACTGTTTGGAATTTGTAAGTAAATCTGGAAAACACAACAGGGGCCAATGGCCTGGAAAAAGGTTAATTTACATTCCAGTCCTCCAAAAAGTGCAGCATTAATGAATGTTCAAATTATCAAATAATTGCAGCTGTTTCACGTTAGTAAGGCATGATTCTAGAAGTTACACTCCAGCTTTACATGGACTGTGAATTTTAAAATGTGCAAGAAGGTTTTAGAAGGAAAAGAGGCACCAGACATCAAATTATCAAATATCCAATGGATAGTAGGGACCATAGCAAATCTTGGCAAGAGCTTATAGAAATGAGTGTCCGCAATCACTTATTTGCCTCCTGAGGAACGTGTGTATATAGAACAAGAAAGAATAGCTAGGACCAAATATGAAATAACTTACTGGTTCAAGACTGGAAAAGGATTAAGACAATGCTGTATATTGTCACCTTACATATATGTTGAATACAGCATGCAAAATAGTCGGTTAGACAAATCACATGCTGGAATCAAATTCGTGTGAAGATATATTAACTACCTTAGATATGCAAATGATATCATTCAGATGGATGAAAGTAAGAAAGGGATGAACAGTCTGTTGATGAAGATGGAAATAGACAAGAACAATTTTTTTCCAACATAAAAGAAAAATAAAATGAGGTCATCTAGCCCTATCAATTATTTTCAAACACATGGAAAGATGTAGATTTAATGACATATTTTATTTTATTGGGCTGAAAGATGATAAAAGATGCTTGCCTTTAGGAAAGAAAGTGATGGCAAATATGGCCAATATTTTAAAGAGAAACGTTATATACTCCCAACAAAGGCCCACATACTTAAAGGAAAGGAAAACTTCACCCTCTCCTACAGTTTAACTCAATCCTTACATTTCTTTTCTACCTATGATATGGTTCCAGTACCATGTAGGTACCAGAAACCCACATGTACCTCATAAAACTTTCATTTCCTTGTCTTGGAATCAAAGAAAGAGAAAGCCCACCTACGTTTTTAAGCTTAACATCTCACATACTTTGCAGATGAATTTGGTTCCGACTGCATTACATACCACAGGCACAGAGAAATCTGTAGTTTACCCTGTGAGCTACTGCTCTCAATCCTAGACAGGCAATTAATCCTGCTGCTATAAAAGACAGAAAACTGTGAGACTATTTTTTTACTTTATTGCAGAGAGTAGAAGAACTTAACACTGATTCACAGCTGCTTCCTATGTAGCCATGCCTTTCATAGCAAAACAAAGCAATTATATCAGTTATGGATTTAAAAGCAGCTGTCACCTCTTCTGAAAATTTTATAAGTAGAATCAAGAATATTGAAATTCTAAGCTTTACATGTTAGTTATTTATACTTCTTTATATACTAAGATGACTTAAATCTAGTATCAAAGATTTCTGTGACATTTAGAGAAAAATCAGAAAATACTTTTTCTTGTAAAGTATCAACACATTTACCATTTTTAACCCCCTCCCCACAACGGACAGGACAGAACTGCCTAAATTAGGACTGCTCTGCAGAAGGAAAGACTGGTGACATCCTTATCAACTAGGTGCACTGATAGTGTTACTGAAAAGGTCTTTTATGCTGTTTTGTGACATCCTTCCAGAGATGGAAGTATATCTGGTACACAGATCAATGGTAAGAGACACCCACTGACTTTGAGTCAGTCCTTACACATTACATTCTGTTAACTTTCAGTTGTACATGATGCAGCAAGGATTGCTGCAGAAAGTTTTCACACCTCAGGATAAGAGTGTGGGGGAAGGCTGTCAATGCCTTTAGAACTACAAAAGAATCCCTGTACAAAAGCCTGCTATTTAACTACTTTCTTTTGATGTAAGTAGCTAGCAGGAGAGGGAAGGAAAGCAAGAAAACAAGATCACATTACCCTGGCAGGCCCCATCAATCACCATTTTGTGGGGAACACATTAAAATTGTAAAATAAGCACCTGGAATGATTTTGAACCTTTAAAATAGCTAAGAAAGCAAACATGCAATGAAAAAAAATTTGAGTTCTAAAGTGGAGTTTTCCTTTAAAATCTATGGCTTTACCATTAGTTATAAACAGTTGTCACAGTTGGACAATAAGGACTATGCATCAGAAAACTGATACTTTTGAACTCTAGCATTAAAGAAAATGTGAGAAATCCATAGACTGCAAAAAGATCAAACCAGTCAGTACTTAAATGCAGTAAATCCAGACTGTTCACTGGAAGGCCTGACAGTAATTCTAAAATTTGCATACTTTGGACACATAATGCTGGAGAAGAAACTATTACTGGAAAGGATTGGATGAAAAGAAGAAAGGGGTGGAAGAGGCTATGGTGGATAGACAGCATTACTGAAGAAATGATTGTGACTTTGCAAGAACTTAAAAAAGCAATTCCTAACAGACATGTATGCTGTCTTAAAATCCTAGAGGTCAAGATGAGTCAGTTTCAGATAAATGACTATACAACAACAACCATTGGCCCTTCACCAAACTGGCAACATTCAGCCAGTCTGTGTAGCTGCCATTCACTCCTAAACATACTATTTGCAATGGTTTGGCATACAAATGATTCTGTAAAAGTGTTATACTTTTATTAATCATGTGTCATTTAGTCAATACTCAATTAATAAATGATCTAAAGCTTTGACAGATCACAGTCTCAAAACAGTGGCAAGTCCTGAGGCTCTAAAGTCTGTGAAGTTTTTCACTTTTGTTTTTTCAGGTGATTACTCAAATACTACCAAACGAGGCAATAATGGGTATATTTTGAAATCTTTTACATTTACCAGCACTGGACGCACATCTGTCATTTGAGATGACATTAATTATATAATGCAGTTCTAGTTTCCCAATCTCCCATAGTAGCATCAAAAGCATTAATATGTTAAACATGCTCAGACAATGGGCTGTGGCCTCTGTCCAGCTAACCATTTTCTGCTGCCTGTGCCTCTTCTTGACTGCTGGTCTCTGTAACCCCCTTAACCCCCCAGCATAACTCAATTAGAGTTGTCCCAGTGCAGTATCATCCTGGTCTCCATAGCCATTTTTTTGCATTGATCTCCCTTGCCCTGTCTTCCAACCAATATGCACTGATGTAATGTCATTAAGACCGTTGACTTCTACTAGTGCTTACCCCAACAAATGAAGCAAAGACTGATGCTTCCAATCTCACCACTGAGGTCTGTCATCTTCTGTTAAAACCTCATCCCCCAGCACAGGCAGCTGGAGAAAGTACTGTTGCTTTCTCATCTCCTCGACAACTCCTCATTTTCCAGGTTCACTCATGTTTAAAAGAGATTCCATGTTGACTAGCAAGCATTTTCCTCATTGTTTTCATCTTATTATGGCAGCTAGTGCAGAGGATTAAGGCTGTGATCTGTAGTCCCTGTGGTCCAGGGTTTGATTCCAAAGTGCTCATTTGCTTACTGTCCCAGTAAACAAATCATATGCATATACTTATATATATAGATATATAGGTTCATAGGTTGGTACTAGGCTATCAGCCCTAGGGCCTATACAAGCCTAGCCATAACAATTCCCTGGCTATTTCATCCCACACTATTTACTTCCCTGGAACACTCTCTAGCAGGGCGACTGATGTGATCCCCGGGGTGAACTTCCTTTCTCCCATCCAATCATCAAGGTTCCTTTTGAAGAGGGCCAAAGGGGCACTCTGCTTGACATGTATGGGCAGTCTATTCCAGAGTCTGGGGAGTTTCTGGGTCAGGAACCTATCCCTCCAGGTGATATATATATATATATATATATATATATATATATATATATATATATATATATATATATATATATATCATCATCACTGGAAGAAGACAATAGAGAGAGAAAGATGAGAGATCTGATCATGAAGATTGGAGATATTTAGGGAAACTTCACATAAAAGTGGGCATGATGAAAGACAAAGATGTAACAGACCTAATGGAAGCAAATGATTCTAAAAGTGGTGGCAAGAATATGCAGAAATGCTATGTAAGCATGACAAGCATGACCCTACTATAACTGGTACATATGGTGATACCTTCTAGAGCCAGACATCCAGGAGAGAAAAGTTAAAAGTAATGTATAATGCCTTGCTAATAGCAAGACTGTTGGAAGTGATGGAATTCTAGCCAAATTGTTTAAAATCCTGCACAATGATGCTATTACAGTACTGTTTGGAATTTGTAAGTAAATTTGGAAAACACAACAGGGGCCAATGGCCTGGAAAACGGTTAATTTACATTCCAGTCCTCCAAAAAGTGCAGCATTAATGAATGTTCAAATTATCAAATAATTGCAGCTGTTTCACGTTAGTAAGGCATGATTCTAGAAGTTACACTCCAGCTTTACATGGACTGTGAATTTTAAAATGTGCAAGAAGGTTTTAGAAGGAAAAGAGGCATCAGACTTCAAATTACCAAATATCCAATGGATAGTAGGGACCATAGCAAATCTTGGCAAGAGCTTATAGAAATGAGTGTCTGCAATCACTTATTTGCCTCCTGAGGAACGTGTGTATATAGAACAAGAAAGAATAGGTAGGACCAAATATGAAATAACTTACTGGTTCAAGACTGGAAAAGGATTAAGACAAGGCTGTATATTGTCACCTTACATATATGTTGAATATAGCATGCAAAATGGTCGGTTAGACAAATCACATGCTGGAATCAAATTCGTGTGAAGATATATTAACTACCTTAGATATGCAAATGATATCATTCGGATGGATGAAAGTAAGAAAGGGATGAACAGTCTGTTGATGAAGATAGAAATAGACAAGAACAATTTTTTTCCAACATAAAAGAAAAATAAAATGAGGTCATCTAGCCTTATCAATTATTTTCAAACACATGGAAAGACGTAGATTTAATGACAGATTTTATTTTATTGGGCTGAAAGATGATAAAAGATGCTTGCCTTTAGGAAAGAAAGTGATGGCAAATATGGCCAAGATTTTAAAGAGAAATGTTATATACTCCCAACAAAGGTCCACATACTTAAAGGAAAGGAAAACTTCGCCCTCTCCTACAGTTTAACTCAATCCTTACATTTCTTTTCTACCTATGATATGGTTCCAGTACCATGTAGGTACCAGAAACCCACATGTACCTCATAAAACTTTCATTTCCTTGCCTTGGAATCAAAGAAAGA
The DNA here is from genome assembly GCF_019279795.1 of Protopterus annectens. Classification (NCBI taxonomy): domain Eukaryota; kingdom Metazoa; phylum Chordata; order Ceratodontiformes; family Protopteridae; genus Protopterus; species Protopterus annectens. The sequence goes on from NC_056736.1 coordinate 621,535,930, forward strand.
GAAAGCCCACCTACGTTTTTAAGCTTAACATCTCACATACTTTGCAGATGAATTTGTTTCCGACTGCATTACATACCACAGGCACAGAGAAATCTGTAGTTTACCCTGTGAGCTACTGCTCTCAATCCTAGACAGGCAATTAATCCTGCTGCTATAAAAGACAGAAAACTGTGAGACTATTTTTTACTTTATTGCAGAGAGTAGAAGAACTTAACACTGATTCACAGCTGCTTCCTATGTAACCATGCCTTTCATAGCAAAACAAAGCAATTATATCAGTTATGGATTTAAAAGCAGCTGTCACCTCTTCTGAAAAGTTTACATAAGTAGAATCAAGAATATTGAAATGCTAAGCTTTACATGTTAGTTATTTGTACTTCTTTATATACTAATATGACTTAAATCTAGTATCAAAGATTTTTGTGACATTTAGAGAAAAATCAGAAAATACTTTTTCTTGTAAAGTATCAACACATTTACCATTTTTAACCCCCTCCCCACAACGGACAGGACAGAACTGCTTAAATTAGGACTGCTCTGCAGAAGGAAAGACTGGTGGCATCCTTATCAACTAGGTGCACTGATAGTGTTACTGAAAAGGTCTTTTATGCTGTTTTGTGACATCCTTCCAGAGATGGAAGTATATCTGGTACACAGATCAATGGTAAGAGACACCCACTGACTTTGAGTCAGTCCTTACACATTACATTCTGTTAACTTTCAGTTGTACATGATGCAGCAAGGATTGCTGCAGAAAGTTTTCACACCTCAGGATAAGAGTGTGGGGGAAGGCTGTCAATGCCTTTAGAACTACAAAAGAATCCCTGTACAAAAGCCTGCTATTTAACGACTTTCTTTTGCTGTAAGTAGCTAGCAGGAGAGGGAAGGAAAGCAAGAAAACAAGATCACATTACCCTGGCAGGCCCCATCAATCACCATTTTGTGGGGAACACATTAAAATTGTAAAATAAGCACCTGGAATGATTTTGAACCATTAAAATAGCTAAGAAAACAAACATGCAATGAAAAAAAATTTGAGTTCTAAAGTGGAGTTTTCCTTTAAAATCTATGGCTTTACCATTAGTTATAAACAGTTGTCACAGTTGGACAATAAGGACTATGCATCAGAAAACTGATACTTTTGAACTCTAGCATTAAAGAAAATGTGAGAAATCCATAGACTGCAAAAAGATCAAACCAGTCAGTACTTAAATGCAGTAAATCCAGACTGTTCACTGGAAGGCCTGACAGTAATTCTAAAATTCGCATACTTTGGACACATAATGCTAAGACAACTTTGACTGGAGAAGAAACTATTACTGGAAAAGATTGGATGAAAAGAAGAAAGGGGTGGAAGAGGCTATGGTGGATAGACAGCATTACTGAAGAAATGATTGTGACTTTGCAAGAACTTAAAAAAGCAATTCCTAACAGACATGTATGCAGTCTTAAAATCCTAGAGGTCAAGATGAGTCAGTTTCAGATAAATGACTATACAACAACAACCATTGGCCCTTCACCAAACTGGCAACATTCAGCCAGTCTGTGTAGCTGCCATTCACTCCTAAACATACTATTTGCAAGGGTTTGGCATCCAAATGATTCTGTAAAAGTGTTATACTTTTATTAATCATGTGTCATTTTGTCAATACTCAATTAATAAATGATCTAAAGCTTTGACAGATCACATTCTCAAAACAGTGGCAAGTCCTGAGGCTCTAAAGTCTGTGAAGTTTTTCACTTTTGTTTTTTCAGATGAAGCAATAATGGGTACATTTTGAAATCTTTTACATTTACCAGCACTGGACGCACATCTGTCATTTTGATGACATTAATTGTTTTAGTTAATTATATAATGCAGTTCTAGTTTCCCAATCTCCCATAGTAGCATCAAAAGCATTAATATGTTAAACATGCTCAGACAAAGGGCTGTGGCCTCTGTCCAGCTAACCATTTTCTGCTGCTTGTGCCTCTTCTTGACTGCTGGTCTCTGTAACCCCCTTAACCCCCCAGCATAACTCAATTAGAGTTGTCCCAGTGCAGTATCATCCTGGTCTCCATAGCCATTTTTTTGCATTGATCTCCCTTGCCCTGTCTTCCACCCAATATGCACTGATGTAATGTCATTAAGACCGTTGACTTCTACTAGTGCTTACCCCAACAAATGAAGCAAAGGCTGATGCTTCCAATCTCACCACTGAGGTCTGTCATCTTCTGTTAAAACCTCATCCCCCAGCACAGGCAGCTGGAAAAAGTACTGTTACTTTCTCATCTCCTCGACAACTCCTCATTTTTCAGGTTCACTCATGTTTAAAAGAGATTCCATGTTGACCAGCAAGCATTTTCCTCATTGTTTTCATCTTATTATGGCAGCTGGTGCAGAGGATTAAGGCTGTGATCTGTAGTCCCTGTGGTCCAGGGTTTGATTCCAAAGTGCTCATTTGCCTACTGTGTGACCTTGAGCAAGTCACTTAGCCAGACATTGCTGCCAGGTCACACTTGAAAAGGGACTGTGTGTGTCCAGTGGGTCACCCTGGTTAAGAAGCCAATATTATTTATTCTTGGCATACTCAAATAAGTATCTAAACAGTTTTTCATATGCTTGCATCCAATTTAGTTATTATTGTTTGTATAAGCTCAAACATTTGTGCCTATGCCTTGAGTATCTTACAGATTGACCCTGTCCATAAGGATCATATCACAAGTGTGAATTTGGGATTCCCCATCTGTTGATCCAAATTGCCTTTGAAGAGGACCAGGGAAAGGCTCTGCTTAATGTGAATCTGAAGCCTGTTCCAAAGGGGCTAACTCTGAGACACATATCTATTTCTCCATCATGTTTTGTTTCAGTTGCTGACTAAGTTTAGATCCCTAGATGGGATGGCACTCATGTTGTTTGATTTGCGGATGTCTAACAGCTCCATCAGGGCTGAATTTGTGAGTGCCTTATAGGTCAGGCATAGGTCACCCCTTAATAGTCAGTAGGAGACAAAGTAAAGGGATAGGGATTTTAAACTATCTACATAGGACTTGTTGTTTACACCCTGTATTTTCTTTATGAGGAAACTCTGGGGTCACTCCAGCTGCTCTAAGTGCCTAGTCAGGTACATGACAAATGGCATATTGTACTCAATTATTGGTCTAAAGAGGGCTGAGTACAAAGAGACTATAATTTCTTTGGATCAGGATGCCATGCCTTTACTTATAAGTTGTGCCACATAGAATGACTTCCTCACCACTGCAGACACATGGTGGTCAAAGTTCAGGCTACTATCTATCTGTATACCTAGATCTTTCACCTCTGAGTCTACTCTTAGTGGTGTGCTATTGACATTGCTATTTGCAGGAGTATTTGACTTCCCAAAGGGTATGATAATGTGCTTTGTCACATTTCGTTTTACGCCATGGTTCTGGCACCAATCATTTGTCTGATCTAGACCCTCCTGAAGGATAAATACATCATTGGGGACTCAATGATTGAGCCCAGCTTGCAGTCAAAAGCAAACTTTGCCATCCAAAGGCCTTCCACATTAGTCTTGACTTCAGACAAGTATATTCTGAACAGGAGTGCTCCCAGCATTGAGCCCTGTGGCACATCACTAGTAAATGGCTTCTTGATGGATCTGGATTCACCCACTTTAACCACATGTGCCCTGTCTGTGAGTCAATTGGCTATCCATCTGATGATGTAGGGATTTATGCCCAGTTTTGTGAGCTTATTTATAATACCTGAATGGGGAACTGTGTCAAATGCCTTGGCCAAGTCGAAGTATGTGGCATGTACTGTTTTACCTCATTCATGGCCTTAGTAACGTTTTCAAAGAAATCCCCTAGATTCAGTAGGCATGACCCTCCTTCATAAACATGATCCAGTGTCTGGTCCCCACAATACACCTATTTATAGATAGGCCTTACACCAAAGTAAGTCACTTAAGAGCACGTCTTTTAGAATCAGGGCAGAATTACACTGTGAGCAACTCGTTTGGAATTTGCCCCTATGTACATGGTAGAAGAATCTTTAGTTGTATGGCAGGCCATAACCAGGCCTTCCAACATTTCAGGATCTCACAAACACACACATACACAAACACCTTAATCATGTGATGACAAACCACACTCATTACCTCTTATTGCCTTCATATTTTATTGCTATTCTCTTTATAGAAAGAAGTGATCACATTTTCTTCCTTCCTAACTAGCTTCCTAATAATGGCATAACTTCTTCCCTTTTTGCCACTTCTGTCTTAAAAGGAGGAAGCTACTACAAGATAGAGCAAAATCCTTAAAAGGTAAGACACCCTTGATCACTATAAGTAAAAAACTAAGAGCTCTCATAAAATCATCCAAAGCAAATTTCGAGAGAAAAATAGCTAAAGACTCAAAAGACAATCATAAGGCCTTCTTTAGCTATGTTTGAAACCTAGGAGGAAACTCCCAGATATGCTCAGAACTAGTTCAAAATGATGTGAAGATTACTGATCCTACAGACATTGCCAACATACTGGCTGACAGGTTCAGTGCAAACTTCTCCCCCCCCTCCCCCCCAAAAGGAGAGATATCTATACCAAATGAGTGCAGCCCCCCAAACATCTCCAGCGCCCAAGTGAGAACTGCTCTCTCCAAAGCTAAAAACACAGCATCCATGGGACCCGATGGTGTCCCCGGCTGTGTGCTCCACGAACTCAATGAGGAATTAAACCCACAGCTAGGACAGCTGTTTAATCAAAGTCTTACCTCTGGATACGCACCCAGGAGTGGCGCACTGCAACTGTGGTCCCACTTCACAAAGGCGGTGCCTCCACAGACCCTGGAAATTACCGGCCCATTAGCTTGACAAGCCTTATCTGCAAAGCCATGGAGAGGATCATAATGGACCTCATAAATAAAGACATACGGAATTTGCAGACTTTGGATCCAACCCAGTTTGGCTTTGTCAAAGGCAGATCATGTCTTTTAAACTTGGTTGACTTTTTCGAAACAGTCACCAAAGCCATTGATGAGGGAAAGGCAGTCTATACAGCCTACCTCGATCTGGCTAAGGCCTTCGATACAATACCCCACTCGGTATCATTGAAAAACTCATCAGCTTAAATGTTAACCCATACATCACAAGATGGGTTGCAAACTGGCTGAGTGACAGAACCCACAGGGTCAGAGTTGCTGGCGCCATGTCAGACTCAAAGCCTGTCACAAGTGGTGTCCCACAGGGCTCAGTCCTGGGCCCACTCTTGTTTGGCATCTACTTTTCCAAGTACAAGCAAACACAGGAGGGTTATGGCTGACAAAGTTTGCAGATGACTGCAAACTGGCCATAGTAGAAAACACATCTGACACAGATATCCTTCAGAAGGGTCTCACAGAAACGGATAACTGGTGCCAGAGCCACGGCCTAAAGTTAAATGCCAAAAATGCATAGTCATACCCTTCGGGAAAAACAAGGTTACCCCTAGCTACCAAATAGGTGGCAATCCACTGAGCACAGAAGAAGTTATCAGGGACCTGGGGACCCAGGTTGATAGTAGTCTGTCATTCGACACCCATGTAGCTAAAGTAGTTAGGAAGTCCTTCTAATTTGCCCTCCTTATCTTGTAAGGTTTCTCATCTAGATCAAGGGAGGTCATACTCTCCCTTTACTCATCACTCATCAGACCAATGATTGAGTACAATGCCCCATTCGGAATGTATCTGACCCGACACTTGCAGCAGCTGGAGAGGCCACAAAAGTTCCTCACCAAAAGGATAAAGGGTCTCAAAATCTGTCCTATGCTGCCCGACTGAAAGAACTCCAGCTCTATTCAGTCGCCACGCTTGCTCAGAGGAGACCTCTGCCTGACAAACAAGGCCATGAGAAACCCAGATTTGATGAATATGCTTCACCTCAAAAATCTAGATCCATCAGAGCCACAAGGGCGGGAGACTTAAACCTCGACACGGCTATTAATAGGACGTGCTGGAGGGATAGATTCATCACCCAAAGACTCCCTATGCTGTGGAACAAAATCCCGGTACATGTGAGGCAGAGCACCTCGCTGGCCTTGTTCAAGAGAAATCTTGACCAATGGATGGGAGATCGCAGATATACCCCAGGAATTACCTCAGTGTCACTGCTCGACAGAGGCACAGCAAAATAATGGGTATAGTTCCCCATACTAAAGGGGTGGCGTAAGCCACAAAACAATGGGCTAGGCTTATAAATGCCCTCGGGCAGATAGCCTAGTATGAACCTATGAACCTAAAAGTATTTTGTCTCCTTATTAATTCCCTGTTTATCTTTATTCTCTTTACATAGTCCTTCCTCTTTCTTTCACGAAAGGATGCCCTGACAGGCTAGCTTCTTTTTATATTCAGCCAAAGCCTTTTTACTCCCTTTCTTTTTTTTTCTGCCTTTTGCCCCAACCAGTTCTGTAATACTCTCTCATAGTTTCATTATCTTTCCATAATTCTTCCTCCCTTCCAGCATTCTTTCCCACCACATGGTTCTCCTTATGTCCTTTGTCCTCTTGGTTGTCTCTGAGAATTCATTCTCCACTTGTGAAAACTTTTACACATCACATCTGATTATATCTCTTTTTCTTAGGAAAATGCTGAGCCTCAGGAGAAACTGTGCAAGTAAAAGAATACTTTTTAATAACCATTATTGATACAAAAATGGTCACAGTCAAGGGTCGATAGGAACAGCACCTTCATGGGTTATTCATTCATTCATTCATTTGTTGATCTATTCATTCCTTCTTTGCAAATGGCAGAGCCTATCCCACCATTTAGTAGATGTAAGGTAGATAAATAGTCATGGATTTGACACAGTCCATTGTGAGATGCACAAACACACTGCACACAGATAGTTCACATTCAGTTGAGCACTCATCCATTCATCAGCATATCTTTAGGAAGTGGAAAGAAACACTGGAATGCTTGGCAAAAACCTATGTGGACAAAAGAAGTACATGCAAATTCCTCAGAGAGGAGCTCCAGCCAGGAAATGAACCATGGGGGCAGTCGTTGTGAAGCAGCATTGATAACTGCTGTATCACATGAATTTATCTTCACAAACTCTAACACAGGTCATTAAGACAAAAAAAATGGTAAAACATGAAATAATGCAAATAACTAGAAAAAGAGAAATGAAAAAGGAGGTGTTCAAGTACAGATTGTTATATGTCTACATATTATTTAAATAATTATACAGTACTACAATGTGCCATTTCAAATAATCATTGATAATTGGGTATGCTGTTAACAGACTGAAATGTTATCAGTTCAGATCTGCAGCTGGTGTTGTTAATGGATTGAGATCTGCAAACCATATTATAGTTAAAGTAATCATATCTGAAACTCTAGAATGCAGGCATCTTTATATTTCTTGCAAAGAAAGAAAATGCTGATAAATGATTTGGTCAATCTTCACCTTAACAAAGAGATGAAATAAGTAATACAGTGTAAACAAGATGTTTCAAGGGAGTCTAACAACTGTAAAATACATAAGTATGTGTTAATCACTGTTTGTATATTGGGAGAGCTACACAGAAAGACAAATGTCTTCCTTTAGCAGACAAAGCATGACATAACCTGAAAGGTGTGCTCATGGCAGGTATTGTATGGAGTAATACTGGGAATGAGGATGAATAAAATTAGATTCAGTTGAGACCAACGTTAGTTCCAGAAGAGCTCTGTACAGAGGGTGACCTTCAATTGCATGTGGCTATTTTCACTGGGTTCTGCACATCCAAATAGCAGGAAGTAAAGTGAGCTTCCATCATACTGCGACTGAGAGTGGATTACTATACATAAGTCCTGTCTGCCTCTGTTATATTGGACTATGTCACCTGAGGACCATGCAATGCTGCTGTGTGAAGTGTCTCCACCTATGTGGTGACATGCCTCTCGTTGCCCCCTCCCATGTTGAGACAATGACAGCCCCAGCATCACTAGTGAGGCATATGAAGCAGACATGCCCCAACATACCTTTATGATTATCCCCCAGAAGAAGTAAGCAGGCAATGCCTTATCATACCTCTTCCGTCCCTGTCATTTGCAGCAGTTATCCAAGAAGCTAGCCAAACTCCGATCGCCTGTACCATAGTAAGAGCCACCCAACAACAGCCCCTAAGGCAAGACAACGTACCCAACACTTTAGTCATAGGTGACTCTATAGTCAGGCACACTGATTCCCCACTCACCAGGCTGAACAAGGAGAAAATTACAGTCAGCTGCCTGTCGGGTGCCAGGATCCGCCACATAAAGCATGCACTCAAGTCACTCCACAACAAGTACAGATATGACTCTGCAATGTCCATGTTGGAGTGAATGACGTGTGACGTACCTCCCTGGACTACATGAAAAGAGACATGGAAGAGCTCTCAGATCATGTGGCCCAGGCAGGTATGACCCTAGCCCTGAGTAGCATCCTGCCTTCACCCAGCATGATGCTACAGTATAAGGACAAAATGACTGACTTCAACAATTGGTTAAGCTTCTCGTGTCATTCAAAGGGGATCCAGTATCTGTCTGCCTGGGACGACATGATCGACAGACCACGATGCTTTGCCACAGATGGTCTGCACCTATCGCCCCTGGGATTCAGGTTACTGGCTAAGGCTCTTGCCACCCCTGTAGTGGCTTTTTTAGGCAAATTTCAAAGGACAAAACCACCACCGTAACAGGTACAAGCATACAAAATCTGAAGGTAATGCTACTCAATGCTAGAAGTGTAAACCTCAAAATGCACTCTCTCGAGGCACTCCTAAAAATGGAGAACATTGATATCTGTGCAGTAGCCGAGACCTGGTTCAAGACTCCAGAGAGTACCCCTGCAATACAAGGCTACAACTCTTACCACACTTTTGGGCCATGAAACCAGAACCAAAACACTAAAGGTGGAGGAGTGTCCATATTCACCAAGAATACTCACAACACCAGGCTAGTTGCCCAACACAATATGTCTGAAATTCTCCAGGTGCAACTAACACTAGGTAAGACTGAATCCAAATTGTAGCTTGCTACAGATCCCCAACCATGCCCCAAGATTCTCACTACATCTTTCTAAACATACTGGAAAATATTAAGATACAAACACCCTAATACTGGGAGATTTCAACTACCCTGCCATTAACTGGGAAAACTACTCGTGTACTAACACCTTTGACCAACAGTTCTTGGAATTTATAAATTCCAATGCCCTGGATGAACTAGTCCTTAATCTCACCAGGGGCTCCAATATCCTAGACCTGGTCATTACCAACATGGGAAATCAATGCTCCACGCCTATGGTCACCCCCTCGTTGGTCAGGTCTGAACATAAGCAAATCACCCTTGACATCCACATCCCACCCCCACACCCTAGTAAGAAAACCTCCATAAAAAAAACTTCTCCAAAACCAACTTCATGCTAGTCAAGTCAGAAATGACAAATTCATGACACCCATGCAGACAGGAACTGAAAGTTTGACTGCTGAATCCTACACTAAGGCACTGTATGAGCACATGCACTTGTGCATGAATTGTGCCATCCCCAATACACCCAAAATGCTCTTCTCCAAAAAAAGAAGCCAATCTGCTGGACTTTTGCCATAAACAAACTTTACAACAAAAGGAAGAAACTGTTGCAGAAAAGAGGAAAATCCCAGGATGCAAAAAACTTCCTTACCAGCCTCAGTAAGATGCTCAGATCCCTCATAAAATCCTCCAAAGCTAGTTACAAAAATAAAATTGACAAAGATTCCAAAGACAGCCACAAGGCATTCTATAGCTATGCCAAGAATCTAAATGGCAATGCTCAGATCTGCTCTGAGCTACAACAGAATGGCATTAAATATACTGATCCCAAGGATATTGCCAATATCCTGCCAGATCAATTCAGTGCAAACTTCACCCCACCTCTCACCCCCTAAAGGGCCCATCTCAATACCAAAAGATTGCCAAATTCCGGTAATAACGGCCACACAGGTAAAAAACTCACTCTCCAAAGCTAAGAATACAGCATCCATGGGACCAGATGACATTCCAGGCTGAATACTACATGGACTACAAAATGAACTGGCACCTCGCCTAAGTGTCATGTTTAATCATAGCCTCACCTCAGGCTTTGCGCCCATTGAGTGGTACACAGCTACAGTTATCCCACTCCTTGGATCCCAGGAACTACCACCCCAACAGTCTGACGAGCCTGATCTGCAAGGCCATGGAACCTATTATTATGGAACTTATAAACAAAGACATTGGCAACCTTCAAACACTGTACCCCATGCAGTTTGGGTTTGTGAAGAGCAGAACTTGTCTCCTGAACCTGAATTACTTCTTCACCATCCCCCACTCTGGAACCATAGATAAACGTACTAAGCTGGACATTAATCCCTACGTCACTCGATGGGTTGCCCACTGGCTTATTGACAGAATCCACACTGTAAAAGAAGCCAACTTCAAATCCGGCTCCAGACAAGTGACAAGTGGAGTACTTGTGGTTCAATCCTGGGACTGCTCTTGTTTGGCATCTACTTCTCTGAAGCACAGGCCAACACTAATGGACTCTGGCTAACAAAGTTTGCAGATGACTGCAAACTGGGAGCCATTATTGAATCCTCAAATAATGTGGATATTCTGCAAAAGGGCCTTACAGAAACAGATGCTTGGTGCCAGAGCCATGGGCTCAAGTTCAATACCAAGAAATGTATAGTTATCCCTTTTGGGAAAAAAACATGTACCTGTGAATTACCACATAGGTGGCAGTACACTAAACAACAAAAGTGTGATAAGAGACATAGGCACACAGGTAGACAGTGGTCTCACCTTCGATAACCACATCATCACAACAGTCAGGAAATCCTTTTATATGGCACACCTCATCACTAAGGGCTTTTCATCCAGAAAAAAGGAGGTCATTGTCCCACTGTACTCATCCCTCATTAGACCCATAATAGAATACAACGCCCTGTTTGGTATGTACCTCTCAAGACATCTGCAGCAACTGGAAAGGCCACAGAAATACCTCACTAAAAGAATCATAGGCCTAAAGCAGATGCCCTATGCTGACTGTCTAAAAAACTCCATCTATACTCTGTCGTATATCATCTACTCAGAGGCAATCTCTGCTTACCATACAAGGCCATGTCAAACCCAGAGCTGTTGGACATGCTGCACTTAAAGAAATCCCAATCCCTCAGAGACACACGCTCCAGGGATCTAAACCTTATCATCACAATGAACAAAACATGCTGGAGGGATAGGTTCCTGACCTAGAGACTCCCCAGATTCTGAAATAGACTGCCCATACATGTCAAGCAGAGCGCCTCTTTGACCCTCTTCAAAAGGAACCTTGATGATTGGATCAGAGATCAGAAATTCACCCAGGGGATCACGTCAGTCACCTTGCTAGACAGGGGTCCATGGAAGTAAATACTGTGGGAAGAAATAGCCAGGGAATTGTTATGGCTAGTCTTGTATCGGCCCTAAGGCTGATAGCCTAGTACCAACCTGTGAACCTATGAACCTATCCCCATCAGTGGAGATGTCTGTGTTACCTATATTCAGGTAGTATGCTCACAGTGGTATACTACTCCTTCTTTGGGAGGATACATTCTGTGTAGCTCACCAATTTTGTCCCTAAATTATTATCTTCCAATTTATTGATAACATGGTATGAAAGTAATGCACATGAAGGGGTTCCTATTCTGACTGTAAATGTATACTATGCTAACATATTACTATTTCTAGCAACTTAAAGTTACATACTTTGCAGTCTGTTTTCCGAAACATTATATAGTATGCCTTTTCTATCAATTTTATGAATGTGTATTTACTTCCAAACAATATATTTAAACCTGTAAGTCCACAACTATATTGACCAAACCAAAACATAATACAGTGTACCAGAGCTTATCTAAGGAATCCTTTCTTGGTTTGTGACTGACTGAGGAGTTGCCTGGTAAGAGAAGTTTTATTTGAGTTTATATTGTATTTCTTATCACTGTTTATCACTGTTGGTAGGAAGAAAGAGATAGCTTGTAGACAAGAAGATTTACTTTTATTTATATTTTGTTGTTCTTACCTTTAATTTTTACTGTTTCTCGATAGAAAGGGACAGGTTTTAGACAGGCAGCTCTAGCCATCCTAGAAGACCTAGCCAGCTAAAAAGTGACACAGACTGCAGAGAGGACAGTCCAGAGCTTATCTAAACAATCCTGTCTTGGTTTCTGATTTATTGATCTTTATTGTTAAAAAGATGTGCAACTGTGAGTGATAGTGAACAGAAGCTACTGCTCACAATGTAAAGGAATTTGTCTGACTTTCAAAACTTGTATGGGCAGAACAACTTTACTATACTTCATTTAGTACTTAGTTGTACACTGTTCGCGTGATTTTTCTCACTAAAGTTGATTTAAGTTCTCTTTAAATTCAGTGATAACTGATTTTGGTTATTCTTTTCTTTTAAAATGTTTTATTCATTTGCAGCTGAATATGGATTCCTTAAATGAATAGGTCATTAATGATTTGCTAAAGCACAGATATCATGAACAGTGCAATAAATGCTATGTATATTTAAAGGTAATGCCTGATAACACTAGTGATCTGCGCTCCTCATGTCAAAAGCTGGATGATTTATTTATCATTATTAGTAGTGAATTTAGACTTACTGGTGACAGTTGCACTTGTGCAATTGGCACGGTTTGGAGAACTGTTGCTACATATATTAATGACTGGACTAATGAGATAAATAGTGTTAAGCAAAGAGAAAATAGAATATATTTATGAAAAGATGTCTCTATTGTTTGTAAAATTCACTCAACCCCTACGAAAGAAGACAATGTCCCTGACAACTCTGGGATTCTGGATACAAGTATTCAGAATATAGATATATTGCAAAATTTTATGCAAACCAGTTTGGCTCCACAAAGGGGGTGATAAGTTGTCCTAGTGATATCCAGGTAACCTCAGATACTGAAATCAAATTAGATTATATTGAAACAAAAACTATACAAACTGGATCCAAACAAAGCACAGGGAGGAGATGGAATTAGTAATAGTGACCTAAGAACAGTTCAGCAAGAACTTAGAATACTATTATATCTATTATCTACTTCTTCTTCTTCTTCTTTCAGCTTTTCCCGGTTAGGGGTCGCCACAGTGGATCACCTGTCTGCTCATGATTGGCAGTGGAGTTTTACAGTGTCGAGTTGCCAGCCCGGCACCCAACCTTCCACAGAAGGCACACACACTCACACCTAGGGCCAATTTAGAGTGTCCAATCCACCGTCTTTGTGATGTGGGAGGAAACTGGAGCACCCAGAGGAAACCCACGTGACCACAGGGAGAACATGCAGACTCCGCACAGAAGGCACCCCAGCCAAGGATCAAACCGGGGAACCTCTTGCTGTGAGGTGGCAATGCTAACTGCTGCACCACCGTGGCCTCCCCATATCTATTATTTACTATATTATATAAATTATATAAATTCCTCAAGATAAACCCAGAATCATGCTTTCATGTTGTGGAAAATAATGGAGAAGGTAATATTGGATAACTTATTGTCAGAATTGGAAAGGTTGTGACTTGAAACAATATATCAGCATGTATGTTGAAAACAGATATATTACCACCTGTAAAATGATGTTCTATAATAATATAATAACAGCTATGAATGAAGAAATTGTGCTGCGATATAATTGATACAGATTTAACTTCAGCATTTGACAGTGTCATGCAGTAAATACTGATCAATAAATTAGAACAACTAGGTACTGATATACTTTTGATAAGATTGATAGCTGCATAGGACTTGGCAAGTATCATACAGCAACTGGACAGATTAAATTCTTGGTTATAGACAGGGTGTCCCACAGGACCCTGTCCTAAGCACATACTTGTTTAGATTGCATCTTTCAGACCTATATTTTTCATCTACGGTATTCAACAGTCTGTATGCAGATGACTTGAAATTGGGTAAACTGATTACATGCATTATAGATAGGCATGTCTGCAAAAGAACTTGATTAAATTGACCATTTGGGCCGAGGAGAATAACATGTTGATAAATACATCAGAAACTTCGCATAACACTACCATTGTCTAGAACAAGCTTCCACCCCAAATCAAACAAATAACGCAACCCAAAAAATTCAAATTAGCTACAAAGGAATACTTAAAAATGCTCTGGTCCTGTCACTGTACACACCCCCCATATAAACTGCCCCTTAGTTGACCACTATATTTTACTTTGGCTTTCACTCTGCCCAGCTTTTCCTGTCCTTTAGCTTAACTCCTGCTAACCTCCCCTCAATCAGCTCTAGTAAGTAACTACAGTTTATACTGAACTGACTGAACTATTTACTATAAGAATATCATTCTATCTTACATTACCTGCATTAGAAATGATTACCTTTAAATATCTGTAACTTCCACAATGTTGTTAATACCAGCAAAATATTGTAATTATCTCTGCAATTGCTTTTGTTGTGTTTGTACCTTTATGTGGAGCTTTTCTCCCCGGGCCTGAAAACGAGCTATTTGTAGCTCAGACAGACTACTCCCGGTCAACAAATGTAAAATAAATAAATAAATAAATATGAGATTTGGGAGACATAAATCGAAAGGTGAATATTTTAATACAACACACAGTCATTGAAACTGCAAATTCATTTAAGGACCTGGATAAATGGATAGATCCAGCTTTGAGTTTTTCTAATTGTATCATAGGATTATAGGAGGTTACTAGGCTATTGGCCCTGAGGCCCTTATAAGCCTAGCCAAGAGTTTAGCCCATGTTTAGACAAATCAGCACCCAACCAATTAGTTAATGATAGTTATAGAACTATAGGTTGTATAAAAAAATTTATAAAGTCTAGGAAATCAGAAATGATGAAGTCATTGTTTGCTAATTACACGAGACCCAAACTTGAGCATGTAATAACAATATGGAAACCTTATGAGCAAACTGGAAAGGGTACAGTGGAAATATACCAAGGGCATCCATGGATGTGAAAATTTAAGTTATTATGAACGATTAAAACATCTGAACTTGTACACTGTCTCATATAGATATTTAAGAGGAGATTTTAGTCAGGTATATAGGGCATTTAGAGGCAACTATCTCTGGGAATGATTGGGGTTATCAAAAAGTAGCAGAGAATCATCAGATAACCTATGTAGAAAATACTATGGGAATGTGTGGTGTACTAAATTGTTCCCTGACAGATCAGCTGATGCATGGAACAGACTACCACATTACATTAAAGCAAACACTAGTTTTGATATTTTTAACTTCAGCCGGGACACTTATTATGGGAACAACTGTTTTGTATATTGGTAGGCTAGAAGGGCATTAACGCCCGTGCTTGAAATATTTGTATATATGTATGTATATAAAACCAGATATTAAAAAAAAAAAGTCCAATGCAAAAAAAAAAAAAACTAGAAGGGAGGCACTAAAGTTCACGTTAAGTAAGAATGTAGTGGAAGTGGAGAGGAAAATGCATGTTCTAAATTCTACAACAATAATGAATATAGAAATAAAACTGGAAATACCACAATTTAGCAGCAGTATATGCAGACAGGGTAAAAGGATAAAACATGGTGCAAAAGTTAGCACTGCTGCCTCACATTGGCTAGTTAGTTCTATAGCTTCAATTTCATCACAGGTGTCTTCTTTGTGGAGTGTGCATGCTCTCTCCATGTCCATTTTTGCAGGATATTCTAGTTTCCTCCCACAGACCAGCAACAACAGATGTGCTATAGGTGAACCAACAATCTTCCAAACTGCCAATTGGTATGGGAGTCCATGCATGAATGTGTATGTGTGTATATATAAACATGTATATATATATATATATATATATATATATATATATATATATATATATATATATATATATATATATATATATATATATATATATATATATATATATAGATAGATAGATAGATAGATAGATATATATATATATATATATATATATATATATATATATATATATATATATATGGGTCTCCTTTTATTCAACGAAAACATACTTTACCAAAACTGAAATCGTGGAGACCAAACTGCTGAAAGTGCAGTTCTGTGGAGCTTCATGCTATTGAACCTCACTTCTTCAAAATTCATATCACCACTTCCAGACTAGCATTCCAGAACAGGTGCAGTGTTTGTCTTTACCTTTTTAAATCATTAGCAGGAATGTATGTGATACAGCACTCAGAGCTTCTGGTGTAGATCGCAGTACAGTGCTGATAATGAGATTTACCCTTTCCCACTGTAATGTGATCTCAGAGTTGGTATATATAATGTACAGGGGGTGTGGGAGGGTTTAGGGGAACTTGCACACCTACAAAAATGTATGTGAAGGTTAGTATTGTGTGTTTTTGTGTTTCGTGGAAGTATGTTTTGATATGGTGAAGTTTTGTTGAACTGCACTTTCGGCAGTTTGGTCTCTGTGCTTTGAGTTTCAATGGTGTGTTTTTGTTGAATAAAAGTAGACCCATATATATATATATATATATATATATATACACACACACACACACACACACACACACACACACACACACACACACATATATATATGCTATTGTGACCTAGAAGCAATATCCGCTAAGGTGACTTGACAAAGGTCATGGAGTTGGCCAATAAGAGTTGAGAGAATCAAACCCTGTACCACAGGAACTATAACTCATAGTCATAACCCTTTTGGCTCAACTGACATACAACAACAGCAACTACTTCAACAACAACAAGAAAATGCATGGTAAAAAAGGGTTAACTGACATACAACAACAACAACAACAACTACTACAACAACAACAAGAAAATGCATGGTAAATGGGCAAGTTGTCAGCACCCTTTCTATGTTAGGCATTTTGATGTTAGTTAGATACACAGCACTACAACTTCATGTTTATACTGTACAGCTACAGGCCACAGCGACACCGTAGTTATTTAGTATACTTGGCCATAATTAAATTGTATACATATGTGTAGATTCAGGAGCATATTAGCTGTCCATTTTAAAACTTTGTAGTGTACAGCCCAGTCATACCTTTGGAGTTAAGATACGGGCAATACCTACCTTGAATTAAGTTTAAAGTTGCACTGTTACACTTTTCCAGAGAACTGTGTTCCGGTTTTTCACTCTTACATTTTTTCAGAGGACTATGTCCTAGTTTTCCACTCTTAAACATTTCTAGAGGACTGTGCATTAGTTTTACTTGTTCTTTTAATTCATTCCAAGACTTTACCAAACATTATTATACTTTAGTTTGCCAAAACACATTATTCATTGTTCTAAAATGACTGTATTTGGAACCTCTGAGTAAGGTATTGTATTCTAGCATTTGATGGTTTCATTTGCTACTGCCAGTAAAAACTGCTTGAAATACATTTTTATCCATTTCTAAATTGTGCCCACGTTTTCATCCCCTATAATTAGAAAGACTTGTTTGTTACCTACATATTTATTCACATATGCAGCCAATGCATTACTACTTAAATCGTTGATAATTACAGAAACCTGTTCTCTCAGTCTTTCCCTCAAACATCTATTTGTTTCCCTAGATACAGTAAATCCATGTTTGCACTAGCCAGCATATATTATCTTGATTTTCTCCAGTCAGATAAACTACCTGAGATGTAGAAAAAATATTGGACTGATTGCATAAAGCGTCGGTATTAGTAGTAAGAAACAGGAAACTATTCAAATGTGAAAATATCTAACTACACGTCTTGCAACACTGCTAAGTTTCATACAGATGAATAGCTTAAGTCTGTGTCTATGTCTTATCTATAGAATGAAACCCCTGTACCTCTGACAAGAGTGTGACACTGTGAGATAATGGAACGGATGGCACATACATACATTCAAGATGGTTAAGTGTTATTATTGTCCACAAGTGCCTACAGAAGAGAGTGTTCATTCAGTCCTTTAGTAAACACCCTGCCTCAGAGTTATATGTGTGTATGTATGCATATATCTCTCCTAAATGTCCTGTCTATTATCCCTCTAGTTATACTCTCTTACAGTGATTTATAAACAAAGATGAAAACTTT
The DNA here is from genome assembly GCF_019279795.1 of Protopterus annectens. NCBI lineage: Eukaryota > Metazoa > Chordata > Ceratodontiformes > Protopteridae > Protopterus > Protopterus annectens. The sequence continues at coordinate 621,553,958 of NC_056736.1, forward strand.
CATCCAAGCAATGCATACATTTAATTGCTAGGAATGAGCTGTCAAAGCTATTAGAAGTATATGGCCCCTACTTCGGATAACTGTATGATTTTATTCCATTCTGATACTGTTTTCATATGATTATATTCATATATAAGAAGTTATCATGGTGCATATTTGTAAGAGATTGTTAGTAACTATGAAAACTGCATGCCTTTAAACTATTCAGATGCCTTCACAACTAAGAACCAAGAATTTTATATATTGTGTGTGTTTTATGACACTTAAACTAGAGTTATTGATTTATTAAGCTTAGACTAGCATGGAGACTGTCAGCTGGAAGTAAATCAACAAACTATACACCAAAACTAAGCAAAAATAAAAAAAAAAAATCTTTCAACAATTTCATGTCAGTCTTCATCTTGTGTTACCATTTGGGTGGCTTCAGTTCAACAACGTTCAGAATGTTTATATAATAAAAATTGAAGAAAGGCTAAATAAGCCCAATAAAAAGCCATCAAGTTTGTTTGACAGATACAGTTAAATACACAACTCTATCTGCCCTCATATCTTACCCTCCTTTCCCCTTCACATTTCTTGCTCTATCCCATCTGTCCACTTCACTTTTAAAATTCTCAGTAGTCTATATGCCTTTTATCCGCTCAGTAAGCACATTCTACTAATTTCTAACCACACTATCAGGAAAAATATATTTCTTCCTGTCACTCTAAAATGCCAGAGTTTGACAGGTGTGGCTTCCCCTACCGCAGACGTTTCTCACCAGCTGTATTCCCCCATCTACTCCTATCACTGCCTCTTTGCAGTCATATAAATTCTGTTCTTTCTCTCCTCATTTCAGATGAAACTATTTAAGAACAACCATCCTTTCTTTTTAGTTCATAACCTGGAGTCTTTTAATTACCATAGATTCACTTTTCTAAACCTCCTCCATCAGTATAATATCTGTAACTTTTTGTGGCCTATCCAACATCCTGCATAAAAGATGTGTGATCACGTGCCTAAATGGAATCAAACAATCATGCTGACATTTCATGTGGAGAAGAGCAGCTCTTGCTCAATATGAGTGTTCTATCTTTTTATTTTACTATTCCATTTTTGTTTATTTTATTTTTATTTTGTTTTGTTTTGTTTGCCTGAAAAGTCCAGCTGGGTGCAAGGCACTTGTTCGGTGGAGGCCCAGGTAGAAAAGCTCCATACACATCAAGTTAAATAAAAATACATTCTACTGTCACATTTTCACATTCTGTGCAAATATTAAGACATTCCCTGGATTCACTAACCTCCCATTCAGGACTAGCTTAGTCTTGCACAGAAGCGCCCGTTTAGGAGCAGGTCGGCAGCGCGCCATGCATAATAATGAAGGCATGCTGGCTGTGCTCCTAGGCTTACACGGAGCGTGTACGAGTGCAGGGGGCATGTCTGAGAGCAGAGCTCTCAGAATAAACATGCCCCTGCAATGTCAAACACCAGAAGCTGTTAAGAAATGAGCGAGATCACTCACAGGTGTCCTCATATCCCCACCAACAGACCCCCATGTGTACAACAGCAACAGGACATATAAATTAAAAGAAGAAACCCATTTATTTCTTTTAAAAATCTGATTAAAGCTAACCATAGGTGTGCATGTGTGTCCATCACTTAGCTATGGTTAATGTAGCTGAAATAGCAAAAGGAGGATAAAAAGCAGGATATGTGCAAATAAAGCAGTACAGCAATATTGTAGTGGGCAGAGCGTTTGCCTCACGAGCAGTCAATCCTGGTTCAAGTCAAACTGCAGTACATTCCATTTCCATGTTATATCACTGTTATGATCAATATATTTAGTTGTATAACCTAATAAATAACATATATGTGTGAACTGGAGTAGTAAGCTATGTAATGAATGATATCCCCATACACTTGCCAAATTCACCATCTCCCCAAGAACCAGTAGACTATTACTGTCTACAATATAGCAGTAGTAAGGATAAATAAGCACGAGTAAGCAGGTGCAAGTCTGTTTGCATGACAGGAAGCAGTGCTTACACAGAGTAAGCAATAGTGAGGCTAACCATGTGTAAGCAGATGTCACCGGAAGTTAGTAGTGCTTACCGTCGCGCAAACCCTCTGACAACTGCGTAAAAGTGCTTCAATCACTCCGTATCCAATGGGCCTCGTTCTGGCCAGCAACAAATTAAACAGTCCCTGCAAGGCTCAAACCCAGGAGCCTGCACACCATAGCCAATGTGATTTACCACTAACCCACCACAGATATACATAACCTTGCAGTGTCCACAAACATAGCATCCAGCAATACCATTCAACATTACAGGACATGTAGCTAAATATGTAGATATATGTGTGTGTGCATATATATATCTATAACTAAATAGATATATACCTTTCCCTCTCTGTATTACATATGTGTGTGTGTGTGTGTGTGTGTATATATATATATATATATATATATATATATATATATATATATATATATAGATATATATATATATATATATATGAAGACACACACACAGAAACACACACACATATATATGTACACACATATATATATATATATATATATATATATATATGTACATACCCACATATAGATATATACATATGCAGACGTCCATGCATCTATATGCCGTTAAATATGTATACAGCAATATAAATATATATATATATATATGTATGCATACATATATATATGTGTACATATATATATATATATATATATATGTATATATATATATATATGTGTGTGCGTGTGTGTGTGTGTGTGTGTGTGTGTGTGTGTATATACACACATATATATATCTATGATATGATACAGCACATAAGAATGACATATATGACCACAGGCACCGCTAATGGGGGTGAGGGGTCTCAATCAACATACATGTTACATGTACCAATACCCCCCCAAAGCCAAACAGGTGAAACATACATACAAACAAACACACAAACAAAGTAAACAAACCACTGCTTCCCAAACCACAGGCAGGATACTACCAGTGGAAGAAACATTGTGGACCCTCTAAGTGTAATCTAGAAACAAAGACAAGAATGTCCCTTGCGAGACAACCCAAAAATTATAGCATTTTCAGATTCCCATCATTACACAGAAGCATCAAGGCAGGGCATGTATGTTCTCGGACTACAAGGTTAGGAAAGCGTGATGATCCATGGGTTGAGACAATGTACATGATGGGTCCTGATAAGTGGAGAGTGGGCAGTGTGTAGTAGTGTGATTAGACCCGACCTGCATCCAGAGAAAGGATGATTGCTGCAGAGGAGGAGTGGTGGGGGCAATGGGTATGAAATTATGGGTCGGGGCATGCCGGTGTTCGATGGAGAGGTTCTAATCGGACTGCCTCATGGATGTAAGTAATAGTGTGAACTGGGCAGGGCATTCGCCTAATGACCAGGCATTCTCGGTTCGAGTACCACTGCAGCACAGTCTATTTTAGATGGCAAAGCATGCTATAACCAGTTTTGTTGCAGCAAAACCCACTAAATAACACATGGTTGCAGCTCCCTACTGTAGGCATGTAATCCGGTCTAATTGGCATCACAACCTGTTATTGTTGTCGTCACCCCCCCCCCCCCTGGGGTTTGAGTGTTCAAACCTACCTTCAAATTCAGTGTATATGCACAGCTGTTGCTGTAGAAGAAATGGCCAGCTATGGACCTTCCCATCATCCCTCCTGCACATCCCTGGCTATTTCCCCTACTGTCTTTCTCTCTTTGTGCCCCTTTTTCACCACTTACCTATCAACCCCTTTTTCTTTTCTGTTAAAGAAATTAGCACAGGGGTAAACAGGAATAAGCACTTTTAAGCAGCGGTAAGCGGGTTTAAGCCTGTTTGTACAGCGGTAAGCTATGCCTACACTGGTTAAGCAATGTAGAAGCTAAATGAGTGTAAGAAGCTGTAACCGGAGGTTAGCATTGCTTACCCTTGCGCAAACCATCACAAACTCGCTTATAATTGCTTAAAAGTGCCTTAGTCACTCTGTATCCAACAGCTCTCATCCTGCACATCAACAAAATAATCTGCACTCCCAAGTTGCAAACCCTGGACCCTGCACATTATAGTTAAAGTGAGTTACCACTAAGCCATGGCAGATACGCATACAGCAAAATGTCAAACCTGGGACATTGGTTCCGCGGAACCGGGAGATGAGGCTGGGCAGGTGTGTAAGCAAACCGCTGCTCCTTAAACCCCTGGCAGGATGCTAACAGAGGGAGAAACAGTGTAGACCAGCTAAGTCTAATCTTGACACAAAAACAGGTCCATCCCTGACGGGAAGAACCAAAACTTGTGTGTCAATCCGATGTTTACACATATCTCGGAAGATGAACAAGGCAAGGCTCATACATATGTGGACTAAACGGATGAAGAGCCTGAATAAGCTTGGGTTGAGACAGTATACTGGATGAGTACCGAGACATGGAGAGAGGGCAATGTGTGGAGGTGTGGCATGGCTGGGCTAGCAACTGGAGAATGGATGGTTGCTGTGTACGTGGAGCTCGGGAGGGCGGGGGAAGGAACCATGGGTATGAATTTATGGAAGATATATGTAAATGAAGCAGCACAGCAATAGTGTAGTGGGCAGAGCATCCCCCTAATGAGCAGGCATTCCTGGTTCAAGTCCCACTGCAGCACAGTCTATTTTACATGGCAAAGCACGTTATAACCAATAGTTTTGTTGCAAAACCCACTAAATAACATACATTTAACTGGAGTACTGCAAGAAACGCACAAGTGAAGTATCAGCATCAGAATGAATAAGGCACTAGTAAGCAGGTTTAAGCACTAATAAGCATATGTAAGCACTAGTAAGCGGGCTTAAGCCCGTTTGTGAGGTGGTAAGCAATGCCCTACACTGGTTAAGCAAATCTGAAGCTAACACCCTGTAAGCAGATGTAATGGCAGGTTAGCAGTGCTTACCTCCACGCAAACCCACTAACAACTGCCCAAACGTGCCTTAACCACTCTTGTTCTGCCCAGGAACAAAAGAAACAGCCTGTGCTAGGCTCAAACACAGAACCCCACACACCATAGCCAAAGTGATTTACTACTAAGCCATGTCAGGTATACATATCCCTGATGTATTCAAAACATATCAACTAGCCCAGTCATTCAACAGTACAAAGAATGTATTCCAACATGTAAATGTATGTTTGTGAGTAAATATATTAATATCTAAAGAGATACAATATATCAATAGATGTAGATATCTATATCTATATCTATATATATATATATATATATATATATATATATATATATCTATATCTATATATGTATAGCCACACATTTGTAGACAGCAATGGTAGATTTACAAATGCAAATATGGCCATATGCAGTGTTAACGGGGTTTTGACGCTCCAAACAATATACGTCATGTATGAATAGGCATACCCCACCACCACAGCCAAACACGTCCGCCCTGCAATACACTAAAGTATTACAGATCCCATCTGGCTTATGGGACATAACATGTGCACAACATGTAAACAGTGCTACAGCCCACCTGTACGATGTCAGGCTGGTATTGGTAACATATAATGCAGTACAGTGTGGCTCCCATAGGAAATGTAAAATATGGAAGCTATCAACATCCCCAGGATACATATACACAGACACATATATGCAGATACAGATATACACACACACACACACACACACACACATATATATATATATATATATATATATATATATATATATACACACATATACATGTGACTACACAGACACATGCAGAGATATGTACAGTAAGATACATATATAGAAGGTGCACACAATATGGAGCAGCCACTATGCCTACAGTTCACATCTGAACAACTGGAGACTGTATGGGCCACCCATACAATTACAATCGTCACCTGCAACATATACCCAAAGAGAGGTCATAGGAAAAACGCCACACACAGGTTTGCAAAAATGGAAAACCTTTATTTGTGTACTATTACAGTTCTATATGCCATGTCATATAGCTGTGCAGACACTGACATCCATATAAACAGAGTAATGCAACTGTGAAACAGTGATACTAATACAGAAGTCTGGAAAGGTTCACAACTGTCACTGTCCAGGCCAATGCCTTCATATTGTACAATAGTAAAGACAGACTGGGCCACAGGATACCAAACAATCAACAGTATGTAATACAGGTGTATAGTTCAGCAGCCTCCATCTACACTCTGTACCAACTCACTAGGTGTTGAAGACTTCAGCTGACCAAATGGGATGTAACTGTTACATAACAAGGCATAACTGACACCATCACAAACACACTGACAAACAGAACATTCTTGTATGGCAAGAGGCAATAGGCCTGCATTAACCCAATATATGTGAGTAATGTAAATATAGGTTAAGTGTATGGTACTGTACATACAGATACCTTAAGGCAGCTCACCTTTGATACCCCCACATTTTATAACAGCCTAGGTCAGTTATGGTGCATCCCCCCCTAGACTAAATACTACAGGCCCATATACGACTGTTACATACACTGGCCCCTGGAGTGCATAAGGGCACACATGTATTGTTTTGGTGTAGCCCACACATATATGGCCCCAGCACCACTGTATCTGTGGGGGATACAACAGCAGTGGACTGATGGCAGCAATGGCAGTGTGATATACACACAGCCCACTACAGAACAACCCCTGACAGCATGCCATATGTGCAAAGCATGGTATGTAGGTGGAGGACAGAGACTGGAATGCAGGCCCATATGTGGGAAATTGTTACCATACACTAAGCAAGTTGCTAGTGTTGCAAGATAGTCTACAACATACCTTTAACCAGGAATTGAGGTTAGAAACATAAATGGATGTAGCCATGTACTGATAGCACTCAACACACACACTGCCAGTGACATAGCTGATACAGGACCTGTGTGATGGACAGACAAAACATGATAGGCACACTTCTGGCCACCAATAGGAGAGGCCCACAGTTGAGAGCTATGCAGACTGCATTCCAAGGTAACCTAGTATATACACACACACCCTGTAACACCAGTAATATACAAAGCATAACACAACTCTACTCACACTCTGTAGTTCTGGAACCTCCTAGAAATATGTAGCTGGCCTAAGTATGCCGGTTCTCCTGGAAGAGGTACTGCTACCTGTTGTCTGTAACACTGATACCCAAACACATGCTCACATGATGTAGGGATTTATAGTAGATGGTTGCCATGACAGTGGTAACTGGAAGTGCTACACAGCAAGCTGCATGCAGTTAGCAAGTGTAGGACACTGATTGGTGCAGATGCCATCACCTGATCAAGTGCATCACCTACTAAAGCCAGGCTGCAATCTACACCAAACAGTACAATCCATTCACAGGAAAGAGAAAGCAAACAAGAAAAAAAAATGGAAATAAAAAAATGCAAAGAACATTTACAGCTGAAAATGCAGCCTGCTACACAGCTGCCAGTCAGTAATACATACTTCCCACAACAGGTATGTGAAGTATATGTACATGTATTAAAATGCAGTACTTGGTCTATAGTACTGTGATAGATGATGTGGAATGTGTTATATGTGCCAGCAGGTGTTGTTGTGATGATGGTCAACTGAACAACTGCTATGGACAATAGTGTTTGTCCCTGTGGGTAGAGGACCATAACTGTTAAATGTGCAGGTCAGCACTGACAGACAGGATGTAAGTCATCATAGTGTGTGTTGTGTAATGGAGATGATGCATATGATGTGGCCAATAGCTGGTGGTGGAAGTAATGCCAGTATGATGGACATGTGGGAGCCGCAGACCACCACTGGCAGGATCCCCAGGTGAATCTGTAATGTAGCATGGAGGAATGCCATAGGTGTGTAATAGCGTTACTTGCAAACAGGTCCCACATATACCCCACCAATGACAGGCCGTGTCCATATGTGGCACCTGTCTGTGTTGTAGCAAGACAGAACAGTGCAGCTGTGCAGGGAGGTATTATGAGATTGTGGAGCTGATGTCTGAATGTACCCCACATATAGGTATGCATATGTTTACATATGTCACAGATTTAATATCTAAGGATAAATGTATATCAGCATGTATGTCAAGCAATATACATATACCCATGTGTAGACATATATATGTGCACATATATATGAAGTCACATATATCTACACACATATAGATAAATACCGATATGCAAATGTCTACATCTGTACAAACACACACACAAACAGATATGTATGGAAATATATGTCCCCTATATCGCTACCAAAGTGATGTGTGCTATGTGCAAGGCAGCAGCACACATAGCAATACACACAAATATCTACAGCTGGCAGTGTGTACACCATGGATGGGTATGTCACATGTTAGTCCCAGCCTAGCACTACAATGCCCCTGCCTGTGAAATATGCATTGGGAATATGGGTAAGTATGGCAGATACACACTTGGAGGTGGTCAGGATTGGTAGATATAGAGGACAATCTACAGGGGTGGTATGTGACACATGTGATGGGCAAACACCGTGGATGGTGTGTGTGATCCATGATGTGGATGCCCTGTAGTCCCCAATATGGGCACAATGGGAACAAGGCTCCCACCAACTGCAACTCACAACAGCAATCCATGTCCTGAAGGTGCCAGGTCTGATGGCTGAGCAGGAGGAGCATGTTGGCCATGTGAATGTGTACTGGGTGCCTCAGACTGATTTAGCACATCCCTCATGTGTCTGTGAAACCTGGTATGGAACAGACCCTAGACTTGACCTCAGGGGACAGGAACATGTTAGTGTGTGCCCTGAGGGGGGTGGGCCAACATCCCCTGGGTGGTTCCACCTGATGGTATTGCTGTAACAGTACATGAGGAGGCCCCAGGTTGGCACACACATGTGATGTGGACAGGTGTCCTGGTCAGATGGGTGTGGAGAGGTGGATCAGCTAGCCGGAACATATACATGTTATTGTGTCGCTGTCATAGTACATATATTGGTAATAATAGTCTACACAATCCCAGTACGTGTCCAACAGCATGTATAGAACCCTTCTATAACACAGACTGTCAGATGTGCAGCAATCTCAGAGCAACCATACCACTGGCATATATGTAACCATAGTGGCCCTGGCAATGGCATGCAAGTGAATAGTCTGTAACATGCCAGCAATATTATTGTCCACACAGGGGACATGGCTACAATCACATTACAGAAGATGTGATACACTACACAATCTGTCCAAACGGTAGTTAAGTTGCAGCCATACCTAATGAGTTGTGTGTATAGTCTGTTGAAGCTGATATGGTGGGGGTGTGACAGAGATGTGTATTATGAACTGTGATAACCTTGCCATATGAGTCGCTCAGGCCTGTTCCCATCCTCATGTTTTTCAGGCAAGATGGCATACATCAGGCTGACGGTGTATTCTGCGGAGGAGAATGATGTCATCATAAACCACCTGGTTCTGCACTACCAGGTCCTGTTTGGCAGGACAGCACAAAAAAAGCAGGAGCGGACCGCCCTGTAGAATAATCTCGTCCACAGGGTCAGTGATGTCAGCCTGCATAACCGCACTTATGAGCAGGTCCGGCATCATTGCAGTGACCTGCTTTGCAATGCCCATCAGCATGTTGCCACAGTCCGGGTGGATCACCTTGCCATGGGAGGGCCATGCCATCTATCCCCCCTGACACGTGTGGAGGAGCTCCTGGCCAGCCTCGTCGCACCTGCCCACCCAGAACACCATCAAGCAATGGACCCCTTCGTGGAGGTGGGTGTCACCCACACAACAGCTGAGGAGCGTGCAGGTAAGGACACAGGGCACATCAGTAGACCACTGTTGTGTAAATATTCACAGAGGTACAGGTAGATCATGCATATCTGATATGTCATACAAATATTGTGTTGCTGCATTGTAGTGATAAACAGATTCCAGATGTGGTATTATTGTGTGAATTTATGGTTGATGTATGGTAGTACTGCACCCAGCCAGTAGCAGTGCCATAGGTGTGGCCACTGACATTGCATCTCTCACAAACTTATGTAGGTCCCTCCGGGGTAACAGCAAGGCAGCATCCTGAAGCTGGTGAGTATGTCTTATGTAAATGCATGCCAACACACTGGACATGTAATGGTGATGTTATATTCCATGCACACATCTAACACACCTACCCTGAATGCATGCTGTACATGTGCATGTATTGTTGCTGTGAAATGCATGGTCTAACAGGGGCAAACATGATGGGGTATTGAAAGGGTATGTCACACACCTGCATGACAACTAACATCCTGTCATTGTGGAATGTGTCCACAGGGAGTAACATACTGTTGGTAGACATGGCCTACAGTAGCAACATGTTCTGGACAACACCCATATACAGTACAACACCAGTGTACATACCTGTAGGGCAATGCCAACTGCTGCTGAGATACACTATGGCATACGGCATTACAGTAGTCCACATTATCAGCTGGGTCTAAGCTGCAACATGTGGTGTGCAGTGTATGGGACACTGCAAGCTGACACATATGTGTAGGGCTTACCTGTCATGCATCTGCATAAATGCGGGGGGGAGGCCTCAGCATGAAACACCAGTGTACTGCAGCAGGAATCCTAAGGATGGTAGGAATGGCTCTGTCTGCATATAGTCAGGTCCAGGACATGTGGCAGCCGTAACCCTATCCACACTGCAATAGTGACAGCATTGTATGAACACCATGGGATGTGCACATGAGTATTTATTTATTTATTTATTTATTTTACATTTGTTGACCAGGCTAGTCTAACTGGATATATGTCCATTTTCAGTAGAGGCCCAGGGAGAAAAGCTCCAAGCATCATCAGTGACAAAGAATACAATATATAGTAATAGTCAAATTAATTACAGTACATTGTTTACATTGAGGGTCAGATAAACTTGTACAGAGTCCTTTAGTAGGTTTAAGCTAAGATCAAATACAGAGAGCAAAACATTTGAGAGAGAGCAATAAAAAAAAATAATAATAAATTTTAAATTGGAATTTTTTTTTTCAGTAGTATGAAGGGAATCATTATTACAGATAGGTGACATAGAACAGTAGAGTAGAGAAGTGCAGAGAGAGCAAGAAGGGGAATGAGATGTCAGTCGGGGTTAGAGCAGGGACAAAGCCAGTGAGTTTTAAGATATTCTTTAAGATGCTTTTTAAGAAGAGTGGACAGCAAGAGTGGAAAGTTCACTAGGAAGCTGGTTCCAGCTTTTTCCTACTGTGTTGGTGAAAAGTGAGTCTCCAACTGTTGTTGGATTTAATAATGGAAACTAGAAGCTTATTAGATGAGTGTAGTGTTGCAAGATTTTTGTAGGGGGTAATCAGATTAGTGAAGATTGGGGTATTATTAGGGTGGTAAAGGATCTTTTGGGTAAGTAGTTGGTTCTGCAGTTCTAGCCATCCCAGTTGTTTGAGGTTGTAACAGTGGTGAGTTCTAAAGGAGGTGCCAGTGGCAAATCTGGCTATGTTATTGTAACTGGTGGAAAGTTTGGTGAGGTTGTTTTTAGATAGATTGGTATATATTGCAGAAGCATAGAACAGGGTAGAGATCAGGTGGGTCTGGGCAATAGTGATTCGGTCTGAAGGAGTAAGGAAGGGTTTGATTCTGTAAAGGGTGCCTAGTTTTTTGTTGACAGACTTTATTGTAGAATTAATATGGTCATCATAGCTAAGGTTGTTATCAATTGTTACTCCCAGTAGACGGGTTGTAGTGTCAGGGGATATGTTAGTTCCATTGTTAGAGGTTACTGTAAAGTGCAGTTGAGGTGACATGAGTAGGAGCAAAGAGCAATAATTTTGTTTTTTTGGGGGTTCAGGAGGAGGCAGTGTTGCATGAACCAATTTTCAACACTGTTAAATACTGTTTGGGTGAGGGACTGGAGAGAGGTTATGGACTTGGCTGAACAAATTAAAGTAGAGTCATCTGCATATTGTATGCAGGTGGCTTGAGGAGTTTTGGTATGTAGATCATTAATAAACAATGAAAAGAGAAGAGGTCCTAAAATAGATCCTTGTGGTACCCCAATGTTCACAGGGAGGGATGCAGAAAGATTATTATCCCAAAGTACTACTTGCTGTCTGTTTTCCAGATAGGATTTAAACCATTGTAATGCTTGTGGATCAAGTGATTGGGCTTTTAGTATGTCTATAAGCATATTATGGTTCACCATATTATACTATTTAACCTAGTAGACCTTGCAATCATGCAGAATAGGAGTACATGTGTAGGGTAGGCTGAACATATACCTGGCAATTGCAGAAGGCCCACGCTGGTATACCCCTGCCATGAGCAGTGACTGCTGTAGTACACACAACAAGAGGTGTGATAAACTGTCATGATAAGGGTATGCACACATATCCCCACATGATATGTATGCATTGCAGTCAGCAGCTGCACACCTAACACAATCTGTAGACACTGCATGTGAATGTACAGGACATATGTTACATACCGGGTGTGTGTACAGTTAAGATCTGCAGTGCTGTGGTCCCATGCCAGATCATGGATGTGTGTGTAAAAGCAATAAAGGTGTGTACACCCCCATAGCCATGGTATGCTCTGATGGTTGTCAGTGTAAACATTTCTGCAGTGGCCATACATGGTCTGTTGATGTTGACAGCTGTAAATCAAGCATCCAGGATTCACCCATGGCAACAGTCTACATATCATCCCATGTATGTGTTGCTGAAACACATAGGGGCTGTGAGAGGTACAGCTGACATAACTGACATGGTACTACACATTCCGCAATGGGTTGGACACCTATGAATTGTGGTGCACAGTACATGGCAGGGCTCAGAACAGGTGCACAGCAATAATGTGCACATGGGTGCAGAGATATCCAGGGGAAGGGGCATCACCTAGTCACAGCACATAATTCATACACATGTGTACCACTGCTAGCATGGTGTGAGTATAGCTGAATTGCATGCTGTTCTGTACTATATGTTCTGCATGTTGGCAGATGGGTAATTGGAGGTTTGTGTGTACGATCATTGTGCAACCTCACCTGTATGTGTGTGTGTGTGTGTGTGTGTGTGTGTGTGTGTGTGTGTGTGTGTGTGTGTGTGTGTATATGTGCATCCTGGTGGTTAGTTAGTTTGCCTGCAGGGATACTCAGGTGAAGTGGTGGGAGGTAGATGCATGTATGATGCATGTGTGCATGTGTGTGTTTGTGTGTGTGGCCATGTATGCACATGTGTGATTGTGGGGTATTCATATGGCTGTGCCCCCCCCTTTGGGACTGTGCAGTACATGGACAAGGAGTGCTACATTGCACATCAGGAATACCTGTCATGTACTCACAGGAAAGCAAATAGTATAATATGGCCTGTAGCTTGGATCAGGCATCCAGAGGGAAGGTAGACCACAGGTATACACTTAATATTGCTGTCAGTGAAGCGGTCACCTCCAGCCCACATATGCAGCTCTACAGATGCTTTGGGGAAGTAATAGTCAACACCAGGGAGTGTATCCACATATTACAGCTGACACATGATGGGCCAACGAAGTAGCATATCCTGCATGTACGGAGCATTACATACACATGACACACCAGTGGGAGCTATTATGGGTACAACATAGTAGCCCACACATATAGTGGCCATGCACATCATTCCGGCCATATAGAGGGTGCATACCGAATGACAGCATTGAGGCCATGTTACTCCACTACACACAGGTCAGGCAGGTAATGTAGCAACAGGCCTTGTGTTCTGGCCACTTGTGTGAACATTTAGAGGACTGGGATGTTAATGAGTGGTAGCAATGTGTGTATGTTAACAAGTGTGATGCAGGATGGGGTAACACATGGACATATACGTGGGGCTGTCTGTAAAGCCATGGACAGGTAGGTAGTATGGAGATGTGTGTGTGTGTGTGTGTGTGTGTGTGTGTGTGTGTGTGTGTGTGTGTGTGTGTGTGTGTGTGTGTGTGTGTGTGTGTATGGCTGTCCTACATGTTGTAATACCTGCCATGTCAGTTCTATGTTTATGAGGAATCCGCATCTGCAGGGTCATCTGCCGACTGGGCAGTGTGTTATGCCCTTGGTGTCATTTGTTACCCACAGAGCACATAACTGTGAACTGCAGAAGGTTGTGTGAGGATTGCAGTCTGTAGATGGTGAAAGCCATGAAAGTTGCTGACTTCATATCCACCATAGGACACATGTTGCAACAAACCCTGTTACGACAGAACATGTATGAAGTTATCAGAGCAACATGTCAATATTGGCCCTGTGTATGTGCTTCCAGCCACAACTCTGTCAACCTTTGTACATATGTTGTGCATTAAGAGGTGCAGATGTGCTGTACACCATTATTAGTGTCATCATATCTGATAGCAAGCCAGTGAGATATTAGACTGCTACACATGTTATGTACAGTACAGGTAATATTTGATGACATTACCAGGATATTCTGTGCTTGTTTGTACAGTACTGAGGTCTGTGTAACTATGGTGAATGTCGTCAGTGTGTATATTGTTAACATGTTCTTTAGCCTGTGTACAGACTGTGGTAGATGTCATTGTTATAGGTCCCATCCTATCTGATGCTACATGCTGCTCCACTGTATGTTACCATAGTGGTTTACATGTTTGTAGGGCCATACACACACATATCCCATACCAAAGACAGACAGCAGACCACACCATGTAGCAGCCCAGTATATGTAGGGTTAGTCTGCGAGTGGCACAGATGAGGATGGTTTTGAACCACACACACACACACACACACACACACACACACTGTTAAACCAGCATTACTCCACATGCAGTATAGCAGCACTTACAGTCCGTAGTCAGGTCAGGCACATCCCCCTCCTGTGTGTTGCCCTGTTTCCACAGTGTATGTTGTTAGAGGTAAATCCACAATCCATCTGAGATGCTGTTTGCCAAACAACAGATCTAGTTCCTTCCCACAGTGGATGTAAAGGGCCAACACCAACATGATGTTCCTAGATATTGGAGTGTGTTTCAATGCAATTGGCTATAGGAATGTTACCACAGCTGTTTCACATGCACTCAGCTAGAGGAGGACTGCAATTGGTGCAGAGGCCATCAGCTGATCATGACTATCACTTACAAAACACAAGCTGCTGCCTAGCAAACCAGGTGTACATTGCACATTCACCAGACAGGATGTGAGAGGGACAGACAGAGACAAAGTATGTCAGGGAATGTGTGGGTGAGTAAAACCTAAGCATGTTTGTGTCACACACCTACCAGTAGAGGGTTTCAAACACCTGACTAACTATGCATAGCTATCACGTGTATGCAGTTATTGCATGCGACACATAGCTTACATGTTGGTGAGCTGTCCAGACATATATGTGCTGGTGAGTAACATCGACAACACTGTTGCAATACAGTAGGTGTAGCACACGAGCCTGTCCACATGAACAGGTGTCAGTGTCAACACAGTCACACTCTCTAAGGGACTCATACACATTGCCACACTTGGCAGGGTAAAGACTACACTTCCTAATCAGTTACTTTGCCACAATACAGTAATGCATAAGTATCAATTGGCCCACAGGAGTTATACTGGGGTTCTATAGTCAAAGGGTATGTGACGGTGTCTGACATTAGAGAGAATGCTTCAGTATGCCAGTGGAGGTGGTACTGAGTGTGTATGTGGTTAGAAGAATCATACACCCACACACAGACTTAGGGTGTTAGTACCGGTGTGCATCTGTGCATTGCTTCACGGGTGTATAGTGGTTGATGGTGCCAGATGGTTGTACACGGCTAGGTGAGGGGTACACCTTGGCATCAGGCCACATGAGAATGGTCTGCATTATGGCTAAGGGGTGTAGTGTCTGGAATGACCCACACAGGTGGGTACAGTATTCACCATCCAGTCACCTGGGTTATTATTGTGCATGGCCAGTGCTGTGCAATGCTTGCCATGTATGTGTTCTATATGCCATGACATGGACAGTGTTTGGGATATGCACACGTCCCACATTCATGTACAGTGGCATGTAGAAGTGTACCTGGTTTGTCTGGCCCCCATGTTGTGTACACAGAAAGTTATCATCAGATGTGACAGTCCCGCCCTCATATGGCAGGGCCAGGTACTGGACAGCAGGTTGACCCTGCACCTACATTGATAGCATGCTACAGGTATTCCCTAGTGGCATTGGCATCTGTCTATACAGAGCATGTGTGTAAGGTATGGTATGTCCTTTGTGGATCAAATTTGATGCAACCACAATTGTTGCAGGCGTCCAGTGGGAAAAATACTGAAGGCACACTGTCTGCAGTTATGTGCCTATCGTACTGATGGACAGGGTGCCATGCCCTCTGTAGGTCTCTGCATTCACACCATAGTTGCTATCAGTTGCCAATATGCAGTGCACTACACACATATTGGCTGTTGCCTCGGCATGTGTGTGTGTGCATGAGACATGGGTTGAGATTGTGCTCTGGGTAATACTGGGGTTGCTAACTGTGATTGCCTGGCCTTGATGTCACATGTATCGGTATGAGTATGCACCCCAGCCTCTTGGCTATTTCACAGCTATTATCCCTGTACAGTGGACATTGTGATATGTAGTAGGGCCACCATATAAGAAATTTGCAAAACCCACTGCACATTTGGCCCAGGTGTCACACACACACCTCCACACAGGATACAAGGTACAAACACACATGCACACACACACACACCTGTCATGTCCAGGAGTAGAACCCATACCAAACTAGTTTATTACACTACAGCACTATACAGCTATAATATGCACCATGGTGATTACTGCAGTATTCCTTCCCCAAAGGTGTATATCACATTGTCTGACATCAGCAGGATTGCCAAAGTAGGGCATTTGACATGTATTGAGTGTGACTAGTCTAAAATGCATTGTTCCCTACAGAGACAGTGGAACACACACAAAACATCCACAGCTGACATGTGAGTATAGAACCCCTAACAGACATCTATAACACACTACAGCATGGAGCTGTTATAGGACGCATCACAGGGATTACTTGAGGACTCCTTTCCCAAAGGTGTATAACACATTGGCTGACATCAGCGGGTTGCCAAAGTACGACATTTGAAATGTACTGAGTGTGACTAGCTTCTAATTCATAGCTCCCTACACAGACATTGAAACACACACAAAACATCTAGAACTGCCATGGGTGGGTATAGAACACTACCAAAGTTTTGGATCAGACTACAGCAGTACACAGCTATGGCAAGTGCTACAGAGATTACTGGACTTCAACCTTCCTAGAAGTGTATTTCTAGGTGGATGACATCAGCAGCCTTGCCAAAGTTGAGTATATGACTTGTAGGCAGTGTGAGTACCCTAAAAAGCATTCCTCTCTACACAGACACACACAGGCTATGTCTGAGATTAGAACACCTACCTAACTACTTTATCACACAACAGCAGTATGCAGTTACAGGATGCGCTATAGAGATTAATGGGCTACAATCTTCCCAGAGGTGTATTTCTAGGTGGATGACATCAGCAGCCTTGCCAAGGTTGAGCATTTAAATTGTTGGGAGTGTGACTACCCTAAAAGGCATTGCTCTCTACACAGTCATACAGACACACACACAAACACAAACAGTTGTCAAGTCTGGGATTTGAACACCTACCTAACTATCTTATTAAATTACAGCAGTACACAGTTATGGGATGTGCCACAGAGATTACTAGGTTACAATTCTCCCAAAGGTGTATTTCACATTGGATGACCTCAGCAGGCTTTTCCCAGTAGGGCTATGGGGAGGGCAGTGTGTGTGCATGGGCCATTACCCATTCATCTAGGCACACAGGGTCATATTTCACAGGTACGTGTATACAGTTGCTAGATGACTACTTCATTGTACAGTCATGTAGGCGCGTGCACCACATAGTCTGTAATGCTGCCAGATACTGGTGGCTAGTATCTGCAGTGAGTGACATTTTCACCTCATGTGTTTGGGGCCCTTTGGCTGTGTGCTGGGTGGGGCAGGCCTGGATGGCTCCTTGTCACAGTCACTCTCTTCCACACATCTATGTCCATCTACATTTGGCTTATTATAGTGTGTTGTCCTTACATATATGTCTGTATTCCTATCCACTGTGTGTGCAAAGCATGAGTGGAGCATACTGATGAGTTTCTGCACTAACAACTGCGACTGCCAGATATGTCTGGTCCACTGGTGTTTGCAGACATGACCTACATGTGTTTAAGTGTATGGGCATGCCCAGTATGGCCGTCTGTATTGCATGTGTAGGTCAAGTCCAGGTAGTTTGTGCTGCAGTACTGACCTTTGTGTTGTACACCAACAGGTAAGCATGCTGTCTCTGCAGGGTATCCATTGATCATTTGGCATTGACTGTTACTACATTTCTGCATAGCGGGGGGGGGCACACCTGACTGTTTCTACATTTCTACAATGGATTGGTGGGCACACCTGACTGTTACTATATGTCTATGTAGGATAGGGGGAGGGCACACCTAACTATTTCTGCATTTCTATACAGGATTGAGGGGGCACACCTGACTGTTACTATATGTCTACATAGGATAGGGGGTACACCTGACACTTGCACACATTTGCTAGGACTGTACTGGTATGTCAGGTACTCCATTTCAGT
Source organism: Protopterus annectens (assembly GCF_019279795.1). Lineage (NCBI taxonomy): Eukaryota > Metazoa > Chordata > Ceratodontiformes > Protopteridae > Protopterus > Protopterus annectens. The sequence continues at coordinate 621,572,537 of NC_056736.1, forward strand.
CTGTATTCTTACCTATCATGCTGGCTAAAGGCATATCAGTGTACTAGAGATCTTAGCTTTTAATTACCTACATATTAGTGTCTGACTTCCTAGCCTTCACAACTGACATCCCACTGCCTGGTCTGCTGTAGTCTGTCTGTGTAGTCCTGGCGGGGAGGTTACCCATAGGCCTCATTCAAAGGCAATAGCACAGCATTTGTTTGTGTTTGTCTACACCTGTCCTTCTGGCTGTGACTGTTGTTGGGTATGTGCCCCCCACCTGACTGGCATGTGTGAGTCACTTACCTTGTGGGTGTCCCAATATTGACAGTGGTGCTGCAGGGCTGCCTAGGATGGATGCACATAGTACACTCCCTACACATGGTTAGGCACAGGTAGTGTAATGTTTGGCATCCCTTTTATTGTATGTGAGAGTCAGAGAGAGGTGTTATTCCCTGAGTCCCTCCCATGTCAGTGTATGTGCTATGCGTTGTTTCTTTGCAAAGGCCAGGGCATACATGGCATGCCTCCTTCTGCCTACTGGGGCAAGCTCAGGTTGTTCCTCCTCTGAGTCACTCTGATCCTGTGCAGGCTTTGGCAATGGTGTGGGGCTGTGTGGCCTTGTCCTATGCTGTTCCTGCTGCAGCTGTTTCCACAGGATCATATTGTGTAGCATGGCGCATACAAGGACAATTTGGGTACATGTAGCTGGTGAGTACTGCAAGGCTCCACCGGATCTGTTCAGGCACCAGAACCATGATTTCAGCATCCCAAACACATGCTCTGTTATGATTCTTGTTTGTGCGTGTGCCTCATTATGAAGTTCTTGTTTGGGTGTGTGTGCATTTCTGATGGGTGTCATCAGCCACGGCTCCAGTGTGTATCCAGCATCCCCCACTAGGTGACTGTGTGGGATGTCCCCACTGGCAAATCTCTGGTACAGCTGCATCAGATGCCAGAAGTGGGAATTGTGATAGCTTCCAGGGCAGCCAGCACACACATTCATTATTATGCCCTGGGCATCACACACAACCCAGCAGTTGATGGAGGGGAAGCCCTTGCAGGTGATGTAGACCCTACTCTGCTCACTGGGTGGTGCTGTGATGCATATGTGCGTGCAGTCTATAGCACCCACTACCTCAGGGTATTCTGCTATTTGGTGGAACAGTTGCATATTGCTGGCCAATGCCTCACGGGTATTGGGGAAATATACATGCTCACCAACGTGTGCTGACATGGCATCCAGGAACTGGTGGAGTACCCTAGATGCTGATGCCTGTGAAATCCCCATCATTTCCCCAGTTGGCCTTTGGAAGGTATCTGTAGCTAGTATTCTTAGGCCTACACATACCTTGGTATCCACTGGAATGGGCTCCCCTCTGTTAGTTCTGTGTGTGAGGCATGGCTGGCACAGCTCAACAATTTGCTGTAGGAGGTCCCTGTTCACCCTATAGCACTCCACTATCTCCAGCTCATGTAGCCCTTGGTAGGTTACCCTGGGTCTGTACACTCTTCTCCATCTCCTCACTGTGGGTTGCTCGGCAGCATTCATATCCTCACCACCCTCAGCCTCTTCCACAAGTTGTTGTATGATAGTTATTGCAGCCCCTAACATTTTTCTGTTGTGAGTGTTAAAAGTTCCCCCCTTGTTTTACACCAGTGGTGTAGAGTGTGAAAAAACAGAGAGGTAGGTGTTTGCATAGGGTATAGTAGTGTTCTGGGCTGGGCTGGTCTGCTGCCTGTGTAATTGGCTGGTTCTGATACATTTCATCTGCCAGCTAAGCTAGTACTTCTTGATTACCTTTCTACTGCTGTTTTCCCTTCCCATTGCCTTTCTGTTTCAGCCCAGGGGAGCACCACGTAAACAGAGTGCTCAGTTGTGCACACTGCTGCTATTTCATGGTTTAACCTATTTTTTCTTTCTGTACAACCCGGTGTATGGTGCGCGCACCCGCTTAGGCTTTGTAAAGAGTGCTAGGCAGGTTTAGACGCACCTTGCTTAGCTGTGCTAAGCTAGGAGCACATCCGATCCACAGGGCTTCATTACTCTTACAGTATGCCTAACACCCCCCTCATGATGTTGCCTACCTCCTAGGCTTGCACCAAGCTATTCCTACTCTTACACTGTTGGGATCTGACTCACATCCTGGGGAAAACTGGGATTCACTATCCTTCCCCTCATTTGCATAGGATTGCCTGCTAATGCATAGTCACATGTCTCACACTGAGCCTCCCCCCTTAGCAACCACTACTCACTGGCCAGGTTGTCTTCTGCCTGTCATTGACTTGCATGTCAGAATACTGATTTTAGTTAGACTGCTTAATTTAGGTTCATTTTGTTATTTCCCCCCCAATCCCATTTGCATGCTGCTGCCCTACACTTAAACAGCCGAGATCGGCTAAAAAAATAGACGCTGATTTTTTAAATTTTTGTATTGTTTGCAATGCCAATGGCCTTAAACTTTGCCATTGGCATGCTTACTACATGATATGCAGCCTTTATTTGGAGCTTTCATAGCTCCGTTTTGGATTTTGCAGAAATGTAGTCAGTTACTAACTGAGTACATTTCTGCTGATTGCACTAGTCCTGCACGGACAGTTGCAAGCTTCCTGGATTGCAAAATCATCTCAGTTGCATGGATTTCTCTTGAAAATGGGGCGATTTGCATACATGGGCTTCATCCATGCAGGATTAGTGAAGGAGCGCTCGTGCATGCCCCTCCAGGCTGTTCCTGGATCGCACAGCAGACATAATGCCTGCTTGAGCTCCTGCACCAATCTTGCACACCATGCAAGCTTTTGAGAATCCAGGGGATTATATGTTCCTATTAGTACTATAAGACATTATACATAATGGTAAGGTACAGTAACTCAGAAAGGCTCCCGTATATACTTAATACATATTAGGAATACTGCATTTTAGGAGTGTTTAAACAAAACTGCAGTTTCAGTGTTGAGGTGGCACTGACAGTACAGCACTTGATATGTTGTTAGTGATAATTGTTTTTTTTTTACCCTGGAGTATAACAGTGGTATAGCCAAGAGTTACAGAGGAGTTGTTTTACCTTAGTTCTAAAGCTGCGTGGTTTTTCAGTGAGTCTAATAGGGAGTGGGACAGATTTCCAGGCCTTGGAGATATGGCCGAAATAGAAGGCATCTCTAGCCATGTTGCTGGACGTCTGAACCATAAAGAGATGTTTATCACTAGAGATGCCTGTAGGGGCGTGTACCTTTTCAGGAAAAGATCCTGTGATGCACCACTCTGTGAGCTACGTGTAGTTGAAAAATAGTGAGGTAGCTCTAATCAGTTTAGGTGCTTAAGATCAAATCAGTGATTAGAAGAGTAAGCCTTATTGGATGTGAATTTGGTTATTTTATTCTAGCACTGCTCAAGTTTGGTCTTCTGTGCTCTGTCAATTTTTTCTTTTTGGTGGCTAACAATTTGTTAATGGTAGCATCAATACTTGAATAAATTCTGCAATAGTCATATTTATACTGTTCAAAAGTTGTGATCCCCAACAAATAGAATGTTCCATTATTTCAAGTTCAGTAAGTAGCAATTAAGTATTTATTAATTATAAAAAATTATTAAATATTTTATGATTGTGCCTGTCAAAATAATAAAAAAAATGAAAAGTAAAACAGAAAACAGATTTAGCAAATTGCGCCACTGTCTAAGCCCTTTGGGAATGGTATTCTGTGCATCCTGGAGATTGGTAAAAATTGATGAGGCATACAGAAGTGTGGGAAAAACATAGGAGGAAGTGAAAATTGTCCTGCTGATTTCACTGAGATAGTGTTTAACTGTCTAAAAGACCTGACTTTCAGTGTTTTTTTTTTTGATAACTTCTTAAAATATGCAAGTAAAATTTCAAGTTATTGTGAATAGTGACACCTAGTAGTTTAGTGGTGCAGATAACTTCAGTTATTGTACTGCTGTTGGGGAGGTGATTTTGAAGTTTGCTTTTTTTTAATCAGTAATGGAATTAGGGGTGAAAATTAACAGTTTTGTCTTCTTTATAATCAGGATGAGGTAGAGTACTTGACTGCTAAATTTCAGTAGAGGTGAAGGTGTCCTCAGTGAGTTGTTTCCTGGACTGAATGTCTAAGAGTAGAATCATCAGAATATTTGATTAGGGTGACATGTTTAACAACAGCTTACAAATTGTTAATAAATATGTTGAACACAGAGGTCCAAATATAGATCCATGAAATACATCAGCAGACACTGGTTGGGAGGTGGTGTAGCCTGATTTCTATGTAACATGTGATCTGTCTGATAGGTAGCTTTGAAACCAGGAGAGGATATGATGGGATAGGCCTAGGGATGCTAGGTGAAACAGTAACTTGTCATGGTAAACTGTATCAAAGGTTTTTGATAACTCTAAGAATAGTGTGGATACAATATTGCTTGTGCTGTTTTTTTTTATGGTATTTATGAATTTGAGCAGTGCAGTACTAATGCTGTACTTTGGTCTGAAACCATGCTTGGTAGGACAGACTAGATTTTTGTCAATTATATGTTCCATTAGTTTAATGTGGATACATTTTCTCCAGGATTTTAGACAAAGAGGAAAAAAAGACTATGGGGCTGTAGTGGTGATGCCACCTTTGTGAAGAGGCAGGGCATAAGATTTCTTCCAGAGGGAGAATAGAGTCAGGATAGGCTATGGCTTCAGCACCAATTTTGAGATACTTGCCTAATAAATTTTCAATAGCTAAACTTCTTCTTCTTTCAGCATTTTCCTGGTTAGGGGTCGCCACAGCAGATCACCAGTCTGCACATGATTGGAAGTGGAGTTTTACGGTGTTGAGTTGCCAGCCTGGTACCCAACCTTTCACAGAAGGGACACACATACACACACTCACACCTAGGGCCAATTTAGAGTGTCTGATCTACCTAGAGCATTCTTTGGGATGTGGGAGGAAACTAAAGCACCCAGAGGAAACCCACGCAACCATAGATAGGACATGCAGACTCCACACAGAAGGCACCCCAGTCGAGGATCGAACCGGAGAACCTCTTTCTGTGAAGCGGCAATGCTAACCACTGCACCACTGTGGCCACCCCATCAATAGCTAAACTGGTAGGTTTAAATTTGATGGGGTACTTCTTTATGGTGGAGTTGGAGATAGAGTTGTGGAAGAAGGCATTAGAATTGTTGATGAGTTGAGAACTATTTTATGGATTATTATTGTTATTTTTATTGAGTAATGAACTTATGGTATTTATGAAGTAGGAGTTGAACTGAGTAGCATTACTATCTGGATCCACATGAGGGCATGGTTTATATTTCTTTTAAAATATTACTAGCTTTTTTTTCTATTTTATTATTTAATTTCTCTTGCTTTTGTTTCAGATGTTATACAAAAAGGGAAATGTTGCTGTACTTATTATAGGAACATTGGCAATGCATGCCAATTTTCATTGTACATGTGACCTGCCGCTATTTAAAATACTGGTGCATGTAAAGCATTTGGTGAGATTGCTGAAAGTATCAAGGTTACAAAACAGCAAAATAGAATTCTTAAAATATTCATTATAATGAAATGCAGCTGCACTATCAATTCATGAAGGCCTATATCATATATGTGATAGCCTACTTTTTTGACTGAGTGTACAAAATAACATGCCACATTTACATCAAGACTTTAAACAGAAGAATAACAATATTAGTTTGTTGCCATAAGTAACACGGACTGTGACAATCCAAAAAGAGTTTCGTCTTGTATGCAATATGCTGTCTTTTAAACTATTTGTACATATACATCATTTTGAGCGTTTGTTAAGCAAAGGTATAGTCAAAAAGAATCTTCCTTTTTTATTTGAATTCCTGCTTCATTTTTCATACTTTTCGTACAGTGTCAGACTCTTTTTGTAAGAAATACAGTTTAGTTAAATATTTTACTGAAAAATGAGATTAACAATGTCAGTGTCATTTTATTATTTGCAACTTGCTCTTTCCTGTGCTGCATAATGTTAATTGGTAAGTAACTAATTTATGAAAGCCTGATCCCAAAAATACAAGATGCCCAAATGTGGTATGGGTTTTAAATGAAAATATGTAAAAAAGCACTATTGGCATGAATGTGATTAAAACACACACAAACATATTGCAGAAGAGATAGAAGTAAGTAAACCAATAGCCCTGGTAAGCTGACATCTATTAAGCACAGGAGAGGAGGAAAGACCTGTAATTTTCCTGGAAAACTTGCAAATAATAGACTAATAAAATTCTGGTAGGGTGAAACACCTCTTCAGGCAGTGAAATGGTTATTTTTACCAGTAAAACAGTAGAAGTTAAGCAGAATGAGTTAAATATGTGATAAGGAAAAAGAGGGAAAGGAGTTAACACTCTCCCCTACAGAAAGAAGAACTATTATTCCATGAATATTGCAGTTATAAAAGCAGATAGGAGAAGGAGTACAGAAAGAGAATGGAATCCCAGAAGCAATATGTATCATGACATTTGCAACATTAGTATAAACATAAAAGGTGGTAATGTGCTATTGCAGTTGGTTGATGCATGAGTATGCATATTTTTTCTCATCCTTTCTTAATCTAATGTTCTGGCATGATGATTTTATGCTTAATAGTGCTGTGAAATCTCATAATTTATATCATTAATGTTAGTTTACATGTTTATTCTTTACTTTTTATTTCTACACTAACTGTCAAACATACTAACATTCTTGACCAAATCAGTTTCAAGGAGTATAAATTGTTATAAATATGATTCCAGATCTGACAATAAGTTTAAAAAGTATAAATGGTTTGTGTAACCCTTTAAAATGATTTAGATGCTTACAACATTTAAACAACAGAAATATAGATATTACCCTGATATAAAACCGCATCTGTTATATATCACTTTAATTTAAATAAAACAGTTATGAAGAAATAGTTAACTCAATGTTAGGATCCAAAAGAAAAATAATTTCTATTTTGTACTGTAGAAGAAATCTAAATAGAAGATCTGTACATTTTTGTAAAGATAAAACATTTTTGCAGGGATAAGCTTTCACTGGAAAGATAAAGCCTTGCAATTATTTCAGTTTATCTTTATACAAAATTTGCAATAAAAATGATATGATATGCATATTTTAATTGTAGAAAATGTAACTGGGAAAATAAGATGGATGGGAAAGTTTAATTATTTTACCCAATTTTTAGATCATTCTGGTAAAAAAACAAAACAGTCACCACATTAGCTAAAACATAAATTATACAATGGAAGATTTATTAAATTTAAGATCACCATTGTTTAATATTTTATTCTTTTTACACACATTTTCCAGAGATACAAGACATAAATGAAGACACATAAAGTTATTATTTCTAATACTTATAAACCTTAATTACATTTATGATTTTTTTCTGATTGTGCCTGTTTACACTGGAACCTAACACATGATAAAATCTCTTACAACTGAGCTCTATGGAATGGAAATGATCAGTTTACTTCCCTACTTGAACTAAATTTCCTGTCAAAATTAAAGAAATATTGGAAGAATTTTGGGTAGTACATGATCTCATTGCTTTATTATTATAATTTGGAATACCTTTAAATGTTTAACAAATTCAAAACTATTATCATGGATGGTGGTGCATAAAAGGGAGTGGCACTCATATAATCAATTTATATCTAAATTAGCAAACTTAAATTGAAATTGCCTCATATATCACTGATAAGGTAGATGGAATTAAAATGCCTATAAATGCAGTCCAAGAAGCATTAGACATCAAAATTAAACTTAGTACAGAAAATTTCAGCCCAATTTTTCCTCTCCTAAAGCATTACAATTTATTGCAAGTTTTGAAGCAATTTCTGCTTAATAAACTAAAAATATATCACTTGGTTAATAAAACTTTAGGTGAAAATTGTATTCTTCAAACATACATTACAAGAATGAATTCAACAAATTGAAATATCAGTAATACTAATGAGAGGATTCACATGGCTCAATTAATTCATGTTTGTAAAATAACTAAAAAAAAAAAAAAAGAAGAAACAGTCATTCTAACTAGGTCCAGTGACTACAAAATGAAGGACAAACATATACCTGCAGTTGATGGCAAAATGAGATGAAAAAGTAATTAGCATTTTCATCCGATAATTTGATGGACTTCTTCAGAATGAATTAAACTAGCATGTACACCATATAAACGAAAATGCAAACATATGAAATTATAAAATCAAATGGATATATTCATAAAAAAATCATGCACTCTAATATCATAAAAATAATTTAAAAATGCATTAAAATACTAAATTGTACATAAATGTTCCAATAAAATAATTTATAAAAATAAAACTAATCAAGTAAATAAAATAAATAATGCATTATACTAACATTAAAGATATTAACCAAACCATATTTAATTTTTAGTGTGTTAGAGCATGAAACGCTAAATTATCAAGGGAGTGATTTAAAAAACAGGTTGAATATTTGGGAAAACAAGAGGCAAATGAAGTTAGAAGTGGAACAGTTCCTGGCTTAATGGAATTGCGAATAAAAAGTGTTTCTTGAAGGCTAGAAGACTGCATAGAAAATTACTAGTTTTAGTTTTATGCATATAAATATTTTATTGGAATATTTCTGTATGGTTTACTTTGTTAAACAATTTTCAAATTCTTTTTGTGGTGTTGGATCCTTTTTTTGTAGTGTCATGTGACATTGCATTATTATTTATTTTAATGTTTGTGTTACTTTAATTCATTCTGAAAAAGTCCATTGAATTATTAGAAAAAAGCATTAAATAACGTTTAATCTCATGTTGTCATTAACTGCAAGTGGTGTTTGTTCTTGGCTATGTTTGCAAAATATATATCTTTGTATTTTAACTACTAAGTCGGCTAATGATTTATTAAATAACTTTACATTAGAAACTTTAAATGACAGTATTAAAATATAATGAAAAGTCTCAGGAACTGATAGATTACAAGTCAATTGGTTACCACTGCAAGCAAAACAATTGCTATTAAATATACAATTTAAATTTTATATCAGATTGTCAAATCTTTTCCTTATCCTTAAACAATCTATTATCACCCTGTTACCAAACCTAATAAAGCCATTTTAAATTATTCAAACTATGGACCTGTTTCTAAACTTCACAAACACTGAAAAAACTCAAGCACAAAAATTGATCTCAAAAAATCTAAACTAAATATATATATTTTTTTAATTTAACAATTATTTTGTGCAGGGGCACTCCCTCCCACTGTAACTTACATATTCCAAATGTGATACTGCACAACAGTGGAGAAAGTGCAAATTTCCACTCCAAACTATACAGCAATCTTACACACACACACACACACACACACACACACACACATCAGCAAAATTAGCAACACTAAAAAATGTAATGTTTGTTATTATATATATATATATATATATATATATATATATATATATATTAAAAAGATTGACTATCCCCAGTACTGTATTGCTAATAACTATTGTAGAAGGGGCAGACTGGTAGATCGTAGGTGGAACAGACCAAAAAAACACATGAGAAAGCTTCTTGATTTAAGCGCTTTCGTTCGTTTATTAGGTATGAGTCGAACTTCATCAGAAATCAATACATTAATAACTTAACAGATGTCTAGCAAGCTTTTACATAGTGGTGACAAAGTGTGATGACGTACAAGAATGCGAGATTACACGTTATACATGTCACTATGATACAAAAACATTTTTAGAGGAACTTTGCGGAGGAGGCGCTTTATTTAATCCATTTCAATAGGCATTTAATATTGAGCGCGCCGTTGAGTCCAGGGGGCGTGTCAGCCCTGAGCTCAATTTGCCATTTGAGCTCTTTGACTTCTAGTGGGGTGGACGACTCCCCACTGAAGGTGTTGGCCTTTTCAAGTATCGTGAAGCGGAAAAGGTGAGGCGGCTCACAGGTTTTGGAGTGCTTTGCAAGCGCATTAGAGTCATCCGATCTCCTTATAGCTTGGTAATGTTCCTTGATACGGTCGCTGAGTTTGCGTGTTGTCATGCCTATGAAGAAGGCTTGACATCGGGCGCACATGCTAATATAGACAACATTGGTACTGTTGCAGTTGTGCGATTGGGGCAAGGAGATTTTATGGTTGGAACCTTTTAACTGTAGTTAAATACCTCAACACGGCTATTAATAGGACGTGCTGGAGGGATAGATTCATCACCCAAAGACTCCCTATGCTGTGGAATAAAATCCCGGTATATGTGAGGCAGAGCACCTCGCTGGCCTTGTTCAAGAGAAATCTTGACCAATGGATGGGAGATCGCAGATAAACCCCAGGGATTACCTCAGTGTCACTGCTTGACAGAGGCACAGCAAAATAATGGGTATAGTTCCCCATACTAAAGGGGTGGCGTAAGCCACAAAACTATGGGCTAGACTTGTAAATGCCCTCGGGCAGATAGCCTAGTATGAACCTATGAACCTATGTAGTGAGGACCCCTTTAGTATGTATTGGCAGCAAATGCAGCTTCCGCAAGGGGAAGTGCCTCCTTTCTGCTCAGTTTCTTCCATGTGTCTTGGATGGGGGGCTTGTTGAAAAAGCCGTCCCAAGGTCTTGGTTCTCTTGTAGCTGAAGAGCGGTTTGTCGCCTACTGCTTTGCCTACTTCCGTATTGGATTGCAGGATATCCCAGTGGTTTTGCAAGGTGTGTTTGATGGCATTGGCATCAGACGAGATGGGAATGGGGAACCTGGGAGGGTTGTTGTCTGTTGGTTTTGTCTGGTGGATAAAACCATGTAGCAGAATGGGTTTATGGCGGGAGTGTCGGTGGTTGCTGACTTCAGCGGCCATTCTGAGGACAAACTCCTTAGGGTAGTTCTTGGCTAAGAACATGTTGCAGAGGGATTCACTCTCAATGTGGAAGAGGGAATCATCACTGATGAGCCTACTGAGTCTTACCAACTGCCCTTTCACGATGTTTTTCTTCATGAAGGGCGGGTGCTGGCTTTTAAAGTCCAGTAGGTTATTGCGGTGTGTTTTCTTTCTATAGATGGTCGAAGAAAACTTGGGTTTATTGTCAACGGTGTTCAAGGAGAGCGTTACGTCCAGATAGTGGGCTTGTTTACCTATGTTGCATATGGCAAAAGAAAGGAAACTGCTGCTTTCTTTGATGTCCGTAAGGAAGGCATTTAGTTCAGGCGAGGAACCTTTCCACACGAAGAAAATGTCGTCGATATAGCGTCTGTATAGCGCTATATGGTGGAATCCTGTCAGGGATTTCAGAGTCTCTGTCTCCCATGCACTGAGCACGAGGTTCGCGTATGCAGGGGCAACTTTGGCTCCCATGGCAACGCCTTTGAGCTGTTGATATATCTGGTTGTCGAAAGCAAAAAAATTGTTTTCGAGGACCAGTTTGAGGAGATCACAAAACGTCTCCACAGTGTTTGGGGAAAGGTGTCTGTGCTCGACTAGATATCTACACATCATATCTAGTCCTTGCTGGTGAGGAATGCTCGGATATAGAGCCACTACATCTAGGGTGACCAGGATGTGGTCCTGGTCGATGCTCTCCTCTTTCTGAAACGTGTAGATTTCATGTAGAAACTGCCATGAGTCTTTGAGGAAGAACTCAGACGTTTGTACAACTGGGTTTAGGTAAAAGTCCAAGAGTTCCGAGATGTACTCGGTCCTGGTTCTTTTGGAGGAGACTATGTGTCTCAGAGGTTTGGGTATCACAATGACATGTATAACTTGAAATCTCGCATTCTTGTACGTCATCACACTTTGTCACCACTATGTAAAAGCTTGCTAGACATCTGTTAAGTTATTAATGTATTGATTTCTGATGAAGTTCGACCCATACCTAATAAATCAAGAAGCTTTCTCCTGTATTTTTTTGGTCTGTTCCACCTACGATCTACCAGTCTGCCCCTTCTACAATATATATATATATATATATATATATATATATACATATATATATATATATATATATATATATGGGTCTACTTTCAAATCACAAAATTTCACATTACCAAAGACCAGAAGATAAAGACCATAACCATGAAACTGAAATATACTGAATGTGCATAAGATTGAGTCCCAAAATATCAAAAAAAAAAACAATGCAAACATAAACCTCCCACCCTACACAGCAAAACACAAACCAACAAATACAAAATAAAAACTGCAGACTTCTCTATGTTTAAGCATGGGGGCAAGCACCCTGCAACCCATGTGGTTCCAAGATCAGACTACTGTGGAGGAAAGGTAAATTTCCTGATCCAGAATCTACTGCAATCTCCATAACAGATGTCCAAATACTTTTTAACACATGTAACTCTTTTATTTATTTTATTTTATTTGCAGTTGGTTAACCAGGATAGTCCATTGGGCCAAAATAACCCTTTTTCAATGGAGTCCTGGGGAGAAAAGCTCCAACACAGATTACACAAAGATTGCAGAGATTTACATTTCAAACAATTTATGATTGCAAGACATTACAAAATACTGAGGTTACAATCAAAAATACTAAAAAAACAAAATTACATTTTTTTGAGAGCATTGTTCAAGTAGGATTAGGAAGTGAGTAGATAGATGCAGAAGGCTTTCAAATTGGTAGGTATAATTAAGAAATTGATTACTAGCTTCAATAAAGAAGGTATGAGATGGAAGACTGTAGAAAGTGGAGAATGATTATGTGGGATGGGAGCAGGAGCATTCCCATGTGGATGTTATGTGGGAGTGGAGTGATTTTTCAAAGGTAGGGAGGCTAGTGATGGTACGAATGGAGGGAGGGAGTTCCATAGGCGTGCTAGGGAAAAGGACAGGAGGTTTTGTCCTGGGAGACGAAGGGGCCTGTAGACTTCTATTAGGTTTTGATTAGTAGATCTGAGAAGTCTTTGTGTGTGGTGTATTTTAAAGGTAGTGGACAGGGAGGGACAGAGGGATGGCTGAAAAATGAGTTTGTGTGCATAGGTGAGCTGAGTATAGGAGAGGTAGTTGGGAAGTTCAAGCCAATTTAGTTTATGGAGTAGTGCACAGTGATGGGTTGAAGATTTGTTGCTAGTGGCAAATCTGGCTATTTTATTATAACAAGTGGATAGTTTTGTTTTGAGAGATGATTGTAGGTTTGTTAAAAGAGGGGCACCATAGAGAAGGGAGGGTAAGAGAAATGTGGTAGAGAGAGTGAGCTTGGTAGCTGGGGTGAGGTATCACTTGGTGGGTTTTTTTTTAATGTTGAGTAGTAGATGGGAATCGAATTTAAGCTTGTCATCGATTTGAACTCCTAGTAGTTTGGTATCAGATACCAGTTCAAGTGGTGTGTTATTTTGACTAGTGATTGAGAATAGTTGTCTATCAAACGTGTTGGTTTTAGAGGGGGTAAATATCATTAGTTTTGATTTAGCTGCATTAAGAGCAAGATGGTTGTCTTTCATCCACTGTTCTGTGGTGGAGAAGGCATCTTGAGTCAGCTCTAGGAGAGTTGGATGGAAAAGGCAGCACAGATGATTGTAGAATCATCTGCATATAGTATGATGTTAGCATAGGGGATAGAACGGTAATAATCATTAATGAATATATTGAAGAGGAGGGGGCCTAATATGGAGCCTTGTGGGACACGTGTGGGGGTGTTAAGGAAGGAGGAGGTGGCTTTTTTCCACTTGACGGCTTGTTGCCTGTTGAAGAGATAGCTGGTGAACCAATTGAGAGTTGAAGGTGATAGGTTTAGCTTAGAAAGTTTAGTAAGTAGTAGGTTATGGGAGATAGTGTCAAAGGCCTTAGAGAGATCGAGTAGGATGGTAGATACAGTGAGACCAGAATCTCTAGCTTTATTGACAGTTTCAAGGAAAGACAGGACGGCCGTCATAGTGCTATGATTGGGTCGGAATCCGTGTTGAGCAGGAGTTAGTAGGTTGTTGTCTAATAGATGGGGAAGGAGTTGGAGATGGATGCATTTCTCTAGAATTTTTGAGATAGGAGAGAGGATGGCGATGGGCCGGAAGTTGGTGATGTTAGTATTATTACCTCCTTTCCCAAAACACCTATATCCTGCCGACAAAAACACATCCACTCCCACTCACTTTTCCCGGCACCACAAACAACACTCCACAATTTACTTAGAAACACATGAATCCTACCCTCAACAATAAAATCTTTCTTACCCTTTAGTTCACAAGTTTTACAAAACAAGCTCGCAAATTCCCCTCATTGGTACATGTAATGTTCACCATGTATATTTACTAAAATGCACCACTTCTTAAATAGATACCACATTACTCAAACACAACAGAATGCTTACCTTCACAGATTCAGTATTGTCTGACTTGGTATCCTGAAGTTTCAGTATTTTAAGAAGTTGATCTTTTGGTCTTGATCTTCTAGTCTTCGGTAATGTAAAATTTCATGATTTGAAAGTAGACCATATATATATATATATATATATATATATATATATATATATATATATATATATATATATATGTATAGATATATATACACACTCACACACACACACACACACACACACACACACACACACACACACACACACACACACACACACAATCACCACAGACCATATGATAGTAGTTTAAAACATAATTTCTCAAAACATCAAATTGGCTTCTCTCGAGGCCAGTATTTTTTGGAGTTGGGTGTTTGCCCTTTCTTTAACATAGACCAATCTTGGAGTTAGTTTTGAAAAGTGGTCTTTTAAAATTCAGTCATATGGTCTTTCAACCATATGATATAAATCAATATATGGTGGGAGAAAGAGAGAGAGCTTAAGATAGATATTTAAAATGCATAATAAAATGTAAAATATTATTAATTTCTTAATTTAGCCATATCAAGTAGGTTTTATTCAAGACAGGCCATCTAGGAATAGTATGAAAGAAATAATACATATTATCAATTAAGCAAATATTAATACAATACCATTAAAAATAGTCAATGGCATGCATAACATAACAAGACCATGGAAGAGTGGTTACTAAGGGGAAGGCTGAGTGTCGGTTTTGTAACCATGCATTAGCAGTCAATCCTATGCAAATGAGGGCAATGATACTGAATCACAGATTTCCCCTCAGTGCTAGCTTGCCTCCAACTGTGTAGCTGCAGTAATACCATGGTGTAAGCCTAAGAGCTAGATGAGGTCATAAGGGTATGTGTCATGCATGCTGTAAGCTTATTGGAGCTCTGTGGCCCATGTTTGCCCTTAGCTGAGCACAGCTAAGGAAGGAGGTGTGTCTGAAGCTGCCTAGCAGTATTTACATTGCCTAAATGGGAGTGTGTGCCGCGCACTGGGTTTTAAACAAAGAAAAAAAAAGCAGGAAATAGCAGCTCTATTCACATCTGAGCACTCTGTTTGTGCGGAGCACCTCGGGCTTAAACAGGAAGGCAATAGGAAGGGAAAATAGCAGTAGGAGGGTAACCAAGGAGAACTAGCATAGCTGGCAGGTGAAATGTATCAGAATCAGCCAATTGCACAGGCAGCAGCCCAGCACACTACTACAAACTATGCAAACACCTTTCCCTCTGGTTTTTCCAACAGACTCTACACCACCAGTGTACACAAATGGGGAAATTCTGCATAACAAAAGCAACAAAATGATAGGGGCTGCTTTTGCTCTCATAAATCAATATGTGGAGGAGGCTGAGGGTGGTAAGGATGAGAATGCTGATGACCAACCCCCAGTGAGGAGAAGGAGAAGAGTGTACAGACCCAGGGTAACCTACTAGGGTCTACAAGAACTTGAGATAGTGGAGCACTATAGGGTGGACAGGGACCTCCTACAGCAAATTGTTGAGCTGCGCCGGCCACGCCTCACACACACAACCAACAGAGGGGAACCCATCCCAGTGGATACCAAGGTATGTATAAGTTAAGAATACTAGCCACAGGTACCTTCCAAAGGCCAACTGGGGTTATCATGGGGATCTCACAGGCATCACCATCCAGGGTAATTCACCATTACCTGGATGCCATATCAGCACATGCTGGTGTGAACATATATTTCCACAACACATGTGAGGCATTTACCAGCAATATGCGTCTCTTCCACCAAATAGCAGAATACCTTGAGGTAGTGGGTGCTATAGACAGCACTCACATGCACATCAAAGCACCACCTGGTGAGCGGGGTAGGGTCTACATAAACCGCAAGGGCTTCCACTTCATTAACTGCCAGGTCATGTGCAATGTCCAGGGCATAGGTTCATAGGTTCATAGGTTCATAGATTAGTACTATAGCTAATTGTGCTTTGGGCCACCAGCCACCAGCCACCCATGTGATGTGAAATCAAACCCTGCACCTTGTGTCTTCTTTACCACCTAACACATTATCCATTATAATGAATGTGTGTGCTGGCAGCCCTTGAAGCTATCATAACCCCCACGTCTGGCATATGATGCAGCTGTACCAGAGATTTGCCAGTGGGGACATCCCATATGGCCACCTAGTGGCGGATGCTGGTTAGGCACTGGAGCCGTGGCTGATGACAACCATCAGAAATGCACACACACCCAAACAAGAACTCCATAATGAGGCACACGCACAAACCAGAATCATAATAGAGCATGTTTTTGGGATGCTCAAGTCACGGTTCCGGTGCCTGGACATATCTGGTGGAGCCTTGCAGTACTCTCCAGCTACATGAACCCAAATTGTCATTGTATGTGCCATGCTACACAATATGATCATCCAGAAACATCTGCAGCAGGAACAGCACAGGGCAGGGCCACACAGCCCCCCACCATTCCCAAGGCCAGCACAAGCACAGAGTGACTCAAAGGAGGAACAACCTGAGCCTGCCCCTGTAGGCAGAAGGAGGAATGCCCAGGCCTTGGCAAAGAGGCAATGTATAGCACATACACTGACATGGTAGGAACCCAGGGAATGACACCTCTCTCTGACTCACACATGCAGTAAAAGGGATGCCAAACATGACACTACCTGTGCTTAACCATGTATAGGGAGTGTACTATGTGCATCCAACATAGTCAGACCTCCAGCACCATCTTCAATACTGGCACAGCCACAAGGTAAGCCATCCTCCCTATCAATTGCTAAATGGAGCAGTATGTTCTGCTACTTGTATCTATGGTGTGGATGTGAGCATGCAAGGGAATTGGGTGGCTGAATGGAATGGCAGCAGATAGTAGACACCTATATGGGCAACATGAAATCTATAACAAATACTGGTGTCAACATACTAGGCAGTATTAGACACAGTGACAAATCTCATTGCAGGACATGTGGTGGGCCAAATGTGTGTCCATAGGACACACACATACATGTCAGTGAGGCTCACATACCCAACAACAGTCTCAGACAGCAGGACAGGTGTAGATGACCACAAAGAAAGGCTGTGCTAAGGCCTCCAATTGATGACAATGGAGAACAGCCCCCCTCCAGACCTACACAGACAGACTACAACAGGTCAGGCAGTTGGATGTTAGTTCTGAAGGGTAAGAAGTCTGAAACTGAAATGTAGGTCAGTAAAACCTAAGATCTGTACTACACTGATATGTTTCTGGTCTGCATGATAGGTCAGAATACATAATGAAATGGAATCCAACAGAGTACCTGAAATACCAGTACAGTCATATAAAATGTTTAGTTGTCAGGTGTGCCCCTTATACACAATTCTTTGTAGAAATGTAGCAGCATGTACATGTGGGTAGAATAACAGTGGAGCATAGATTACCTGAGCTGGCCAAATTAGCAGGATAGGTTGTTGCACGTGTACAAAATGCAGGGCTCTGTGTGTTATGTTCTTGTGTGTTGTATATTGTGAAAGTGCTCATAATGTAGGCATGGAGGGCTGTGTCCTGGTGGCCTATGGCCAGTACTGTTGATGACAGGGCCAAGTTCTAACAACTGCAGTGCCAAACACAATGCATCCCAACAAGACCCAATCGAGCAATAATACATACTAATTGTTCGGATGTAATATCTGTCACCATCTGAAAGATGGATATGGCATGAATGTGGGCACAGACATACACACAGTACACAGGTGGAAGTACCCTAGACAGAGAGTGTATAAAATGTTACTGTCAAATGGACACACCTTTGGAATTGTACATACAGGTTAGCAGCACATTAGTTGTCTGTGTAGTATGGAATACTGATGTAGTCTGGCCAAACACTGGCAGACGACAAAAGGCACAGTTATGAAGTACTGAGAAACTGCTGATGTCCCCGCACAAGCCAGCATAAGAGGAATGCCCCACGAATATCTGTGAGTCAGCTGCAAGAAGTTTCCCATAGCACACATGTACTCAGCTCACCCCACCATCAGCCACAGGTTCAACACAGGTCATATCCCTGCTATTGTGAATGAGTACAATATGACCCCCACTTCTCTATGTGAATACCCACAGAATGCAACATGCTGAAGAGGTGTCCCATGCAGGTGTGTCCCTAGCTGTAAGCAGCACCATGCCAGCATCCACATCAATGGATTAATAAGGACAGAAACTATTGCTATTAGCACCTTACACATCAACCCTGTCACCCCAGGGGAATACAGTGGCTTGCAGCCTGGGACTGTAAGAAAGACAGAATGCACTGGCCTGCTACAGTTGGCCTGTATCACTACCAAATGCCCTACAGTCCTCTGTCAAAGGCCTGTATCTCACCCATACTGGCAATGTATGTTATCTCATGGAGTCCCAAATAATGACATAACACAGTCCACAGAACACAAATGCAAGGCCATGTTGACAAATCCCAGTAGCATGTCCACCATGTCCTACTGCATGAACTGTGCACCAACCCTTAAATACTGCTGGGATGAAGTGATAACTATAGGGATACTTATCAAATATCGATTGCATAATGTTAGGAAGAGGATAGAATAACAGGGGGGGGTAGAAGCATGGACACCATGGAGTGTGTGAAGTCTGAAACTCTGATGTGTGCCCATACTATCCCTGCCTGGAAACCAAGGAATGGGTGACTACAAACCTGCTTGAAAACTACATTGTGAAGGGGAAATTACCAGATATATGAGCCCTGCCTCTGGGTAACCTGTGTGAATCTGTACAGCAGACAGATATGGCCACAGCAGGATATGGCCATTTTGTCATGTCGATAGATGTACAAGCATGGGCTCCTCAGCCACTACAGTACCAAGGTGCTGGACCATTTACACAGACCCATCAGCAAGTGTCTGCAGCTCCCCTTCCAGAATGGCATGATTGTGCAAGAATATGTGGGCTGCAAAGCACAATACTGGACACAGATTCATTCATCTTGTAATCCCCAGGAAATTACTGCGAGCAAATAAGTATATCTGTCAGTAGTTGATGTACATAATACATCACAGTGTAAAACAGTACATATGTCTGAATATCTCTGTTAACACCAAAATCATGTAGCAGAAGCAGCACAGACACAATTAGTTACAGTATCCCACTATTCTTTGCCCATTGTGACTCCATATTGACAACCTATCTACAGATATCCTGCAGAAAAAGTTTGCTAGTTGTAGGTGTAGAACACAAATGCCTGGACTGGAGTACAACCTACCTGGAATGGATTCACACATTCAGTACAGAAGTTCATACTGTGCATGCTCCCACACTTAGAGAAACGAAGCCCATGTCTGACAACAAAACACAGAAGGCTAATACTGGCATGCTCCCACACTTAAAATGAAACCCATGTCTGCCAACAACAGTGGACTATACATATCTCTCAGTCGCAGATGTCTGTGCACACACACCACATTGCACACCAGTCATGCTTTGCACACACATCGGATAGGAATACACACATATATCCAAGGACAACACACTATAATAGGTCGAACATACACAAACAGAGATGTGGGGAAGAGAGAGAGACAGACAGTGACAAAGAGCTTCCCATTATGAGGCCTGTCCCACCCACCACACATCCAATTGGCCAATATCACATGATGTGCCAATGTCTATCTCTGTAGACATTTGCTTCTGGTAGCCCTCATCACTATCGTGTCTGTGGTGCATATGATAACTGTGTAACATGACTGTACAAGTCATTATTCATCTAGCAGTCATATACACAGTCCTGTCAAATGTAAAGTTATGTGTGACTGAGTGTTGTGTGTGTGTGTGTTTCCAGAGGAATGGTTTATGGTCCATTCACACACACTGCACTTGCCATTGCCCTAGATTAGCTAGCCTGCTGATGTCAGTCACTTTGAAATACCCCTTTGGAGGGGAATCATCCCTATAAGCTCTGTGGAGTGTGCAATAACTGCATAATACTATAGTATGATGTACTAGTTAGGTAGGAGTTCTAATTCCAGATATGGTAATTATGAAACTCTGTGTGTGTAGGGATCAATGATTTTGAGGCCATTCACAGTCACTACACCTCCCATTTCCCTACTGTAGCAAGCCTGCTGATGTCAGTCACCTTGAAATACCACTTTGGACAAAATTCAGCCCAGTAAGCTCTGTGTTATGTGCAATAACTGCATAATGCTCTAGTGTGATGTACTAGTTAGGTAGGAGTTCTAATCTCAGACATGGCAAGTGTGTGTGTGTGTGTGTGTGTGTGTGTGTGTGTGTGTGTGTGTGTGTGTGTGTGTGTGTGTGTGTGTGTGTGTGTGTGTGTGTGTGTGCGTGTGTGTGTAGGGATCAATGATTTTGAGGCCATTCACAGGCACTACACATCCCATTCCCCTACTTTAGCAAGCCTGCTGATGTCAGTCACCTTGAAATACCCCTTTGGACAAGGATCATTACTGTAAGCTCTGTGGCACATGCAATAACTGTGTCACGCTATAGCGTGATGTAGTAGTTAGGTAGGAGTTCTCATCCCAGACATGGTAACTGTGAAACTCTGTGTTTTTGTGTGTAGGGATCAATGATTTTGAGACCATTCACAGTCACTACACCTCCCATCCCCCTACTTTAGCAAGCCTGCTGTCAGTCACCTTGAAATACCTCCTTGGCCAAAATTCAGCCCTGTAATCTCCATGGTGCTTGCAATAACTGTGTAATGCTATAGTGTGATGTACTAGTTAGGTAGTAGTTCTAATCCCAGACATGGGAACTGTGGAACCCTGTCTGTGTAAAGAGTAATGCTTTTGAGGCCATTCACAGTCACTATACCTCCCATTGCCCTACTTTAGCAAGCCTGCTGATGTCATCTACCTTGAAATATACATTTGGAGAACTGCTATCCCTATAAGCTCCATGGTGTGTGCCATAAATGTGGAACAATATAGTAGCAATAACTACACAGCTATGGATTTGAATCTCATATCTGGCAAGTATGTGTGTGCACCTCAAAGATTTGGTATCTATTTACAGCCAGTACACATCTTAGATCCTGACTTTAGCAGTCCTGCAGATACCATCCACCTTACAAGTATCTGTTCTGAAGTCTATACCATCTCAGATCAGTGAGGCATGTGGTAAATGTGTAACATAACGGTGCATAAAGGTTGTTAGATAGAGGTTTGAACCTCAGCCCTAGCAAATGTAAATGTTTTATTAGAGTAAAATTATTTTTGGGATCTCTTACCCACTACATCACCCAATGCCAGTATTTAAAAGGGCAGGTGATGTTCCTTGCCTTAGAAGTACCTTGGGACAACATCCATCCTATAAATTCAGTGACACATGTGATAAATGCGGTACACTGTAGTAGCAATACATAGCTAGGTAGGGGGTTGAATCTCAGTAGTGGCAAGTGTGTGTGTTTGTCATCAGTATCCTGTGTGGAGGTTGCTATGATTGTGTAATGACAGGATGCATTGTGGGGTGGGTTTTGCTAAATTATTATATTGAGGACCTACTATATGTCACAATGTCCACCTTACAAGGACGACAGATGTCAAACACCAAAGAGGCTGGTGTAGACAATCCATAGCCCTACATGTGACATTATGGATCGGTGAACAATATATGCAACCCTTGTATTACTCAGAGAACACTCTCCACCCATGTCTCATACACAAATACACTTGGCTAGGCAACAGCCACTATATTGGTAGTTCCCTGCATATTGCCAACAGATAATAACCACTGTGTGATTGTAGTGGACTACATGCCTTTTGACCACAACACTGCCTCTGACATCAGACTGTACTGTGATGAGTAACATCGCCTGACCGAGTGTGTGTGTTATCCAGCAAGTAAAAGGACATGGCACCCTGTTACATCCCTACAATAGGCAAATAATTGCTTACAGTGGTCCTTTGCTATGTTCCCCACTGGATGCCTGCAACAATTGTAGAGTCTGCAAATGTAACCCTCGAAGGGAATACCATGCCTTATTCACATGCCCTGTATGGACAGATACTACTAACTCCACTGAATAACTGTATCATGCTGTCAATGTAGGTGCAGGCACAACCTCAGTTCCATAGCCAGGTCTCACTAGATGAGGTCAGGAATGCCACATCAGATGATAACAATCTGTCCACACAACATGCCCCAGAGATCCCAAGTAAACTTCCACACATCACAGAACATGTGTGTGGGACATGTGCACAACCCAGACACTGTCCATGTTATGGAATATAGATTACATACATGGCAAGCATTGCACAGCACTGGTCACCTAAAATAGTAACCCAGATGAGTGGATGGTGAGTACAATACCCACATGTGTGGGCCAATCCAAGGACTACACCCCTGAGCCACACTGGATACCATTGTCCTGTAGCCAGATGCCAAGGTATTCCCTTTGCCTAGCTTTGTACATCCTTCTGGCACAGTCAACTACTACACACCTGTGAAACAATGGACCCATGCATGTCAGTACTGGCAAGTGTGTGTGTATGTGTGCGCGCGTGTGTGTGTGTGTGTGTGTGTGTGTGTGTGTGTGTGTGTGTGTGTGTGTGTGTGTGTGTGTGTGTGTGTGTGTGCGTGTGTGTGCGTGTGTGTGTGTGTGTGTGGAGATTAATGATTTTGAAGCCATTCACACTCACTACACCTCCCATTGCCCTACTGTTGCACGCCGTCTGATGTTAGTCACCTTAAAATAACCCTTTGGCCATGTATATACCTGTTAAACTCTGTGGTGCATGTGATAACTGCACATTACTGTAACATAGCAAACTAGTTAGGTAGGAGTTCTACTCCTGACCCTGTCAACTGCGATAATGTGTGTGATTCCCTGAGAGAGTGTGGTTGTGTCTTCCTTGACATCTGCTTTTGTGGACAGTCATGTGTACTACACTTCCCTTATCCCTCCTTTATCACTGTTGCTGATGTCACTCACCTTCAAAGATACCTTTGGATAGCTTTCTAACATATAAGCTCCATGGTGTGTGCAGTAACTTCATAACAATGTAGTAGCAATGCATAGTCAAGTAGGGGTTTGAAACTCAGTACTGGTAAGTGTGTGTGTGTGTGTTATCACCCTCCTGTGTGGGTGGTGGGGTGTTTTATAATGACAGGGTCCATTGCAGTGTGGGTTTTGCCACATCATTATATTGAGGAGCTTACATGTCCCATTGTCAACATTACAAGGCCAACATTTTCCAAACATTGTAGAGACTCTTGTCGACATTCCTCAGCCATAAATGTGTACAGCCATGTGCAATTACCATGTGATAGCATGGATTAGTACACAATATAGGCAACTGTCATAATGCCCAGATACCACTCTCCACCCATGGATCATACACAAACATGCTTGGCTCTTACTCTCCTACTCTCTTCCTTTCTTACTTTGTCTCTGTCTGTCTCTCTCACTCCCTTTCTGGTGGATGTGGAAAAGTACACCTGCTTTGCTTAAGCAGCAGCTTGAGTTTTGTAAGTAATGCTCATGATCAGCTGATGGCCTGTGCACAAATTGCAGTCAAACCACTAGCTGATTGCATGTGGAACAGCTGTGGTATCATTCCTACAGCCAATTGCATAGAAACATACTCCTATAACTAAGCACTTCATGTGGGTGTTGGCCCTGTTCTTTAACTGTGAGCATGTCTTCATGTGGGTGTTTGACAACCAGCATTACAGAGGGTAGTTGGATATACCCCTTACAACATACACTGTGGTGACAGGCCAACAAATAGGAGGGGGATGTTCCAGACATGAGGACAGAATGTAAGTATTGCTCTTCTACATTTGAAGTAATGTTGGTGTAAAAGGGTTTCTGTGGATATGGCTGTTCTACATGAATTAATTTCCGTCATGACAGTGTTATGTGGTTGATGAAACTCTCACCTGTAGGGCTATCTGCAGACTGGCCAGTGTTTGGAGTCTTACATGTGTTGTGTTACTCACACATTTCCTATCTTTAGAAATACAGTAGCATACTCTGAGGATTGCAGTCAGTACAAAGTGACAGCCATGTGAGTTACTGACTTCATATCCCTCAGAAGATATATGTCACAACAAACCCTGTTACACCAGTAAATGTATGGGTTTATCACAGCAACATCTCAATATTGGTCCTGTCTTTATGCCTCCAGCCACAACTCTTTCAACCTTTGTACATATGTCATGCAGTAAGAGGTGCATATGTTCAGTACATCATTATTTACTGACATCATACCTGATAACAAGCCAGTGAGATATCAGACTGCTAGACATGTTATGTATAGTAGGCCTTATATTTGAGGACAAAACCTGGATATTCTGTTGTAGGGTGTACAGTAGTGAGGTCTGTGTACTTATGGTGATTGTCGACAGAGTGTGTATTGTGAATATGTACCTCGGCTTGTGTACAGGCTGTGGTAGATGTCATTGTTCTTGGTCCTGTTCTATGTGATGTTGCATGCTGCTCCAGTGTATGGTACCCAATCAGTGTACATGTCTGTAGGGCCAGACCAACACATGTCTCATACCACAGTCAGGCATTGGAATACACTGTGTACTGGCCCAGTATATGTAGGGTTAGTGTGTGAGTGGCATATATGAGGATGGTGTTGTTCACACAGTCCCTATACTGTAATATTAAGTACGCTTACCATATGTGACAGTGGATGTGTTCAGATTGGTTGCGGGTATGCACTTTCACACAGGTGTCTGGTACACCATGCTGTTACATCCCTGTAGAGCCTGCTATATTTGCAGGTACATGTGTATTCCCCCATATGAAATGTAGGCCAGTGTTGTGGCAGTCTGCCTGTAGTTTGCACAGTGCTTTGTGACATGCCTAGCATCTCAGTGTATTTACCCAGTGTGATGTTATGTCCAGATATTTGTCAGATGTATGGTTGCTGGGCCACCATAACTGTTGTGTATTTCTGACAAAGCAGTGAGATGCTGTACAGATGTATGTCACTAACTAGTAGGAAGTATGTGGGCTTGTGACCTCTGCTCCTCTGGTTATTATGTGTCAGGACTGACAGGAGTGTGTGAATGCATAAACTGTGCGAGCTTATCTATTCTAGTATTTTCGTGATATCCCCATTTACATGGCTGTAAATATCCACTTTGTCAGGTTTGGTCAGCACGTTTTGCACTAAGGGGGTCTGTGTATACCTCTGGACTGACCAGAGTGTGTCAGACTGTCCACATTTATATGTCGTATCTCTGCTGTATTCCACAGGATCATTATTTTGATTTGTGTGGTACTGTACTATGATGATCTTATTTTGTCTGTCAGTAACTATTGGTGTACATGTCAATATCAGATGTGGCTTCCCACACATTTCTGTTAAGACAACCCCCTGTTACAGTAGCAACAGTCTACATTTATACCTGCAATACTTAACATGACATCCCCTTGCACTAAGAAGTTGTGACTACTGGTGCTGAGGTATGACTCCACTACATGTTATACATATATGTGTATATATATATATATATATATATATATATATATATATATATATATATATATATATATATATATATATATATATATATATATATACATATATATATATATATATATATATATATATATATACACACACACACACACACACACACACACACACATATATATATATATATATATATATATATATATAGAGAGAGAGAGAGAGATCTATATATGGCCATATATATATAAAATGAAATATACAGATGTATATAAATACATATCTATAAATATATATGTGTATGTAGATGCATACATATATCTACATATGTATATATATATATATATATATATATATATATATATATATATATATATATTCATATCCTTGTTATGAGTAAATATGACTGTTGCATATGCCTTCCCAGATGTATCACACCATATTTATCTGATATGCATATATTTAGATATAACAACATACTTGATTTAACACTAATATCACTAACAAGTATTACACAATTGTGGAAGTCAAAGCAGTTGTTCAATACTATTCAGTATGTGTACTGACAGATATATTGGAAAAAACAACAACCATCTTCGCAGCTGTGATGGCTTAGTGGTTAACTGCTGTGACTACAGTGTACACAGTCCTGGAGTCAAGACCTGCAAGGGCTGTTTATTTTGTTGCTGGGAAGAACAAGGGCTGTTGGATACAGAGTGGTTAAGGCAGTTTTGAGCAGCTTTAAGTGGGTTTGCACCAGTTTGCACAGCAGTAAGCACTGCTAATGTATGGTTAAAAGTATAGGCACTTACACTGTTTCAGCTTCACTTACCAGTGTGCAAATCTGCTTAGCATCTATATTGCAGCAATGCTGAAACATTCTAAGCATGGCTCAGCCCCAGTAACCAGTGATCACATTCCAGACTGATAAAATAGCAGGTAATGACATCTTTAATAAGTGTATTTAATTCCATGTACATAACATGCATCTATGTCCTGTCATTGCAGTAGCAAGGGGTGTGAGTCTACTGTCTGGGACACCTGAGTATATATGGCTTGTACAGTACTCTTTTCCATTTGAATGTGTTACATATATGGGTAGTATAGCAGGTTATATGCAGTCACACTGGCATGTAGTGTATCATTACGTTACTACTGTTGACAGTGCTTTCCCAAGTAAGAGTAGATTGCAGATTGTAGTACTGGAACCAAACACCCCTGCATGAAAAGATGGATGCTGAGTCCTCACTGTTGTGTTCTTGGTGTGTGAGCTGTGTGTCATTAAGTGTTTCCTACTGGATATTGATCTGACATGTGGATATTAACTGTAGACTACTGTGTGCATAGGACATGTCATTGAGGGCTGCTGTCATGTAGTAATGGCATACCTATCAGTATCAGACATTTATCTGTCAACACATTCATCCTAATGCATAACCAGTTGGCTAGCTGATGTCTGTCTGTCCCCTGTACAGATGTGCAGATGTCAGGTATCTATCTTGGCTGCTTACAGGCAATCTATGCTTGAGTGACACTGACATGTCTGCCCAGCTGTGTTATGAATGCCACAGCTAGGAATCCCCACCCTCTATGCACCACATGCCATGGATACCTCATCTACACTACCACAGTCAACAGAACATGCTTGGGTACAGGTCTCCAAGACAGACACTGACCATGTTATGTAATACATGTTACATACATGTCAATTGGAGCACCTCACTGGCCCTCTGCAAGAGACTTCCAGATGACTGGATGTTGCATTTAACTCTCACCCTGAGGATCACTCCCATGGCATCAGTTGATAGATGGCCTGCTGGCAAATGGCAGATGGCATGATACCACTGTTCCCACATCCACTACTCTTCCCATTTCTCCATGGACAATATCCTGGTACATACCTATGAACACCTGCACCTATGGACCCCAGTACTGACAAATGTGTCAGTGTGCAATACTGAGAATAACAGTGTCTGTGTGTTTGTAAACTTGTAGTTGATAATACCCTGTGGCCATTCACACCCACTGCACCCCCATTTCCATAGTTAGATGTGGCTGTTGCTGTAATGAATGGACATCACATGTAACTTCTTATGCTCTTCACCCTATGGGCTACCTGGAGCTCACAGTACCAGCACAACACTGTTGTACAAATGGGTAGATAGGCATGGGTTACCCTCTGAGTCCTGGCAAGAGTGTGTGTGTGTGTCTGTGTGTTTGCAAGTGTGTATATTTGTAGGATACAGCATTCTGAGGCCACATTCTCCTAATACAATACACCTTGCCACACAGTATAAAGGATAGTGATGTTGCTGACCATAGGAGAGCCATGACAAAGCATCACCCTACTATCCCTGTGGCATGTGCAATGGATGCATATCCCTGTAGTAGCACTCTTGAGATAGACAAGGGGTTGTATTGCAGTCCTGGTCAATGTGTGATGGTGGGTTTGTCAGAGTATTATCATGGGTTTCAGTGAGTACAATATCCAATGTGGGGTGTGGGTGCTGGGTATACTGTCTTTACACCATGGTACCCCCAGTACATGTCCCAAGATCCACTGTATGGGGACCACTGTTACCATCAACCATACAGGTAACTGATTACACTATCCAACCCAATGATGCATGTGCTATTTGCAACTTATCTGTAACAGAATGGACACACTGACAAAGTAGTTAGCACTGATAAACCCATGTCTCTCAGATGTCTGTATGACTGTTATGTGTTTCTCAATGTGTATATGACAGTATGTCACACTATGTATTGTTCATAAACAACCAGTGCATCCCCATTAACATACTGTGCAAGGCCTGGTGATGTTCTTCAGTTAACATGTAACTTGGGACACACCTCATACTAAAAGCTGTGTGGTGTGTGCAATTAAGGCCACACACATTAGTATCAATAAGTACCGAGGTAAGGGTTCTAGTCCCAGTATTGCCAAGAGTGTGTGTTTATGTGAAGGGATCTACTTCTTTTTGCAGAAAATACACGCAAAGGAGGTCATCTGTCCGAGAAGTGACTGGCAAATGCTAACATTTCACAGGTATCATCTTGTGGAAATTCATTCCATCAAAACTAGTAGTAGATGTATAAATGCCCTCTTCCCCACATTATATCTGTACAGTGATACTGGAGTTAGTATATATAGCTGGGTGTGGATCTCATGGACACAGCCACCATCATTGCGGTTATTGCTGAGTGTATCCCCCACTTAGTCAGCTATAATACTGTACAGGTTATGTTAAAAGGTTTAGTAGTTGTCAATAACACTATTTGCAGTTCTACACCACCCCACACCCTCCAAATGGTAGGGCTGTGCCACTCACACCAGCACACATATGTTTATCAAGTTGAGGATTGCACTACATTGGGGAAGGGGACATATACCCTGTCAGTACCATCATCAATGACATTAAACTAGCAGACTGATTATTTCCCAATGTGATGTTGTGCCTATTCTGTCTTGGTAGAATTGCATAGGCTAGAATGGATTTCTTGCAAAAGTACATACATCCATGTGTACCGTATTCTCTGTGTATTGCATCAACACCAAAGCGCGCGTGTGTGTGTGTGTGTGTGTGTGTGTGTGTGTGTGTGTGTGTGTGTGTGTGTGTGTGTGAGTGTTTGTGTTATACACAAACATGTGGTGTGTACCACCCGGTGTACTTACCATTGTCAACTGTAGAAGGGCTGCTGACATCAGTCACCATGCACTCACCTTCATACACCCCTCAGACCTATCAGTTATGTGGCACATGCAGTAACTGTTATACAGACCTGTGACTTGTGTTCAGCTGTACTCAGATTATGGCACAGTCAATGTGTCACCACAGTGCCATACCCCTTGTAGGAAACAACAGCAGACCAACATCCTGCTGACACATAGACACCTACAACACAAACGGAATACATTATGGAGACCACAATCACTCAATGTTAATAACAGCTATAATGCATCATGGCTGGACAGCTAAACATCCTGACATGTAAGCATTAAGTTTTAGTGCTGAAAACATGTTACACAGCATTACAGTCACACTGTGCATCAGAACCATATTAGCCTGTCCCTGCATTGACGTTATAGATGACAGGGATGTTGCACAGGTATCATCATATGCACAGGGTGTGTTGTGGGTTTGCCAGATACCAAGGCTGTGCCATTTGTTTGACATCATGTGTGTGTGTGTGTTTGGGGGTTTCAATATTAATTGGGCTGTGCAGATGTGGTGTTTGTAGGTAAGGGGTTGCCCTAGCTGTGTTGGTGATGTGTGTGTGTATGCATGCACACAGTTCTGCCATGTGGCTGCCCTATACAGGGGTTTGTTGGACAGCTGCAGACCGTACCAGCAGGGCATGCAGTTTGCCATCTCCGGCCATGGACATGAGGACTGTGCCTGCCAGGGGTTCCACAAGCACTACCAGGTATAAGCCATGATATGGTACTCTCCCCTGATGATGACATAATTCTGCTGGGTCTGGGTCCCTCTTGGGACCAGCCAGGGCAACGTGCATGTGGCCTGCTATGTTGTGGTGTGTACAGTGCCCCCCTGTAATGCTGGGGCTGGTACTCCAACTACAGCAGTGGCTCTGACTTCTTGCACATCCACGTCGACCTCTACCTGTTGGTGTTGCTGGCCTACATCCATGTGGCCATCACACTACTCCCACCATATGCTCAAGCACAGACATTCCACGGTCGAGGATTCCTGCCATCTCACCCAATCATCTATCCAGGACCTCTGCAAAATAATGGTGGGCACCTGCAAGATCATAGATGTTGTCAATAATAGCAGAATGAGTAGCCCTCTGCAGCCTCAGACCCTGTCTCGTATACCATTCCATATGTGCCTGCACCTCCATGATGGCCTGAAACATGTGTCTGGTGATACCAGCTGTGGCACTTCTGCCAGGGGCATGATGACCAGCAGCCATCCTATGAGCACCCCTGTACATCTGCCTGTGTGGTACCTCACCGGGCATCCAGCTATGGCTGCTTTGTCCAGACAAATGTGTGATAGTCACCACACTGTCCTGTCCCATGCCACCACCTGCCAACTGTCTCTCATCTATGGCCACTGGTAATGGGGTATGTATAGGCAATGTGACTGTGTGTGGGGATGGGGTGGATAACAGTGGGATGTCAAACGATTGCACAGCTTCAGCCCCTAACAACTCTGCCTGTGTCTCATCACACCTAACATCATTGTCAGAGTCTGTATGGACACTAACATCAGTTTGCCTGCAGGAGGGACCCTGACTCACCTCGCCACCTGTGAGGGGAAACAAGAAATGCACTTTAAGACCTGTACATCATTGCTTAACTGTATATATAACACACAAAACACACACACACACACACACACACACACACACACACACACACACACACACACACACGCACGCACACACACACGCACACACACACACACACACACACACACTTACAGGTGAGGTTGCACAAAGATATTACACACAGAACTCTCATTACCAGTCTGTCAACGTGCATGACATATTGCACTCAACAGCATGCACTGCAGCTATAGTCAATCCCTGTTACCAACATTATACATACCTGTGATTCATGGGTTGTGTTAGTAGATGATGCCCTTTCCCTGGAACACATTGCACTCATATACACAGTATTGCTGTGCACCTGTTCAACACTCTGGCATGTACTGTGCACCATACCTCAGAGGTTGACATACCATTGCTGAATGTGTATATGTGTGTCAGTTATGTTTGCTCTGTTGTTCACAGCCCCTATGCGTTTGTTCGACACATACCTGGATTGATATGTGGACAGATGTCAATAGTGAATGCCTGATGTCTGATTTGCAGATCCCATCATCAGTGGTACATGTATGACCAAAAAAATACAATTACACTGACAACCTTCAAACCTTACTGTGGCTATGAGGAGTGTACACACCCTTATTGACATGGCACCCTCTTCCCTGATATGCCATGGGGCCACAGTACTGCATATATTAACATTACATGAACCTGATATGTGACATATGACTTGTACAATCAAATGCAGTATCAAACAAATGTGTTGGTTATGCAGATGCTGATTGAGAGGCATATAATGTGTGTGTGCATAAGTGTGCACACCCTTAACATGATGGTTTGTTGCACCAACTGTTAAGTGTACTACAACAG
Source organism: Protopterus annectens (assembly GCF_019279795.1). Taxonomy (NCBI): domain Eukaryota; kingdom Metazoa; phylum Chordata; order Ceratodontiformes; family Protopteridae; genus Protopterus; species Protopterus annectens. The sequence goes on from NC_056736.1 coordinate 621,604,371, forward strand.
TCACTATTCCTGGAAGGGGTATACTAGCATGGCCCATCTGCACTTGCCAGTATTTGGTCACTCTGCCCTACAAATGTCCCCCAACTCTGCAAGACTGCAAGGTCAACTCATGTGCACAGCCCTTGGAGGTCATGCAGTGTCTTCTCTATTGCTGTGGAGTCAGGGATATGTCTGCCACAATTCATTACCTTGACTGTGTGCAGATACAGCTATTCTTAGAGAGCTTTTGATGTCTGCTTCAGTTCACAGTTGTGGTTCAGGATGACACCTCTCCCCATCCTCAGACTTTTTACAGATACTTGACAACTATGGTCTACACATTAGTGTCATTTTACAGTGTCCCAAATTCTGAACACCATGTGTACCAGCCTAGTCCCTGTTAATGAATGGCAAACATACAGGTGTACACTGGCATCAGCAAGGTACAGATGATGGTGGACCTGAGGTGGAATGAGGTGTTGCTTGTGTAGCACATATATCTTAATTGATACTGTCTGTAGGTTTCAAATCTGGCCTTGTTACACCATTACACAGTGCAACACATGCCTTTGGGGGACTTTTGATGTTATTTATATGCTACCTGTAGAGAGACCTGGCTGATGTTTCCTGTGGAACAACTGTCCCATCTGATTACCCTAACCCATAGGTCACACTTATGCAGAGCCCAGGCAATTGTCGACACAGGTACTGCACAGCCAGTATTTGCTAGACATTCCTAAAACTCCCTCAGTGTTGCGGCATGTTTCTAGCCAGCCTCCATGACCAGTTTGTAACATGTGATGTCATCTGACTTGGATGGCCATCTGTTTATTTTCTACATTAATACATCCTCATCACATACATGACTGCACTGTTTGCCATGGTATATGCAGTGGTGAAGTAAGGCTGCATGTCCCACTCCTGCATGCTACCTGTTGGGTATGGAATCCATTCCATGGCTTGTAAGATGTGGACAAGCCACAGCTGCCTCTGTTGTAGGTGAGTGGGCAAATGTGATGGACATACTTCTTGGACAGCAGACCATTTCTTGGTGTGACATTGAAGATCTGTACTTGCTGGAAGGTACATGCTCATGAAGAGTGAATGCCACCAGTACCTCAAAAGCTGCTTTCACAATATGTTATTTGGAGTGTGTGCACACATATGCTTCCAGTGTTTGTTAACGTATGTACTCCCCATATTTACTGTCATAACATAGAATTCCATATTCCATTAGGACCACATTACAGGTTGTAAGGGTTGTGGAATGTGATATTGTGATATGTCATTGTGTAGATCTGTAACAGTTGCCATTGTAATAGTGGTATATACACTGTTGTAGCACTGTCTAAGGGTGATGTTTCAGACATGTTCTTAATGTAGGCCAATTGTCCCACCATTATGTTCATCTCTGTGCACACATCTTGCAATGACAGGTTGTCAGTTATATTGCAGGACTCTTACATAACCTTCAAATATGCCACCATGGTGACCATTGTGATGCAGTGAGTTAACAGCAACAGTAAGTGAACATGTACAGCATGCATTATGGGTAGGTGTGTTAAATGTGTGCACGGCAAATACCATTGCCATAACATGGCCAGTGTACTGGCAAACCTGAACAAACAACTCCATACTCACCAGCTACAAGCTGCTGCCCCAGAGGTATACCAGGGGGACTTACATAGTTGTGTGAGAGATGTGATGTCAGTAGCCACACCTGTGGCATTGGTACAGGGTGGGAGCAGCATTTCAGTACATCAACAGTACAAACTAACAATACTACAGATTATGCACATCTGTTCATTGCAACAATGGAGCAACAGACTATATATATTTTATCTCACATATGCATGATTAAACTCTACAGATGTAGATGGATAAGCAACAGTGGTCTACTGATGTGCCCTGGGGCCTTACCTGCACGGTCTTCATCCATTGTGTGGGTTGCACCCACCTCCACAATGCTATCTGCTGGGTCTTGTCTTTGCTGCCGGGCAGGTGCCCTGAGGCTGGCAAAGAGCTCCTCAGCATGTGTTGGGGGGGCTGGATGGCATGACCCCTCCACCATGGCTAGCTGGTCCCTCCTAACTGCAGCAGTATGCTGACAGGCATGGTGGATGAGGTCAGTGCACTGATGTCGGACCTGCTCATAACTGCAGTTATGCAGGCCAACATCGTTTACCCTGTGGATGAGCTCATTCCACATGGTGGTCCTCTCCTGCAGATCATGGGCTATATGGCCAAACAGGGTGTGGTAGTGCTGCACCAGGTAGTTTATTATGACTTCATTTTCCTGGGGGGAATAAACTGGATAACGCTCTCTAGACATGGTGCCTGAAAGGCATGAAAGGAAAAATGGTCTGATGACCTCATACTGCAAGGGTATAATAGTTGTTAATTGACATCTCTGTCTCCCCCTCACCATATCTGCAACAGTAATTTGAACACACAACTCAACAGGTATGTTTAAAGCAAACCTACTGTTGGGACATATATCGTATTCTACGACAAATTGTGCAATGTGTTTTTAGTCATGTTCCATGGTGAAACACTACCATTGGTGGCCTGTTACTAACAATGTCACCTGCATGCCATTGTAAGGGCCACTATGGTTCCATATATGCATGTGTTCTGTTTGCTATGTGACTGCCTCAAATCTGGTGTTTTGTGTTTTTGTGTTAATGGGGATATCTATGCATGCTGTTAGATGTAATCCTGGATTGTGTGGACTATTACTACCCACATATGTTCTATACCTGTGACACAATAGCACGTTTGGGAAGCCTGTTCCCAGCAGAACCACCTCTCACACCTCATCTGGCCATGTTATCAGGCCACAGCACATCTGGCACCCACCCCAGGACCTCATCATCTGCTGGTCCTGCACTACTTTCAGGTAGAACCACATCAGGGGATGGTGTTTGTACCCCCCGGGAGCACACATAGACAGGATCCTGTCACCTGAAGTCAGGTCCAGGGCCTGGCACATAGGGAGCTCCACAGAGACTTGGGGGATGAATTACATCACCTTGAGGCCCTCGGTATACAATTACAGGGTCTGCATGCTGCTCCTGCTCAGCCCCCAGCTCAGGCACCTTCAGGTCCATGAAGGTGCAGTTGTGACTGCCCATGGGTGGGGACCTTGGTTCCACTGTTTCCATTTGGGGGCTCATAGGCTTCCACTTTTCAAACACCACCCCCCATCCAAGGTATTTACCCACCCCATGTGTCATATACTGCCCCTCATATACTGCCGCTGTATGCTGTCTTTTCTGTCTTCCAACCCAACCTACCACTCCAAATATACCTACTATCCTTCCCCAACATACCAATCTCACCTTCACAAACAAGGGCAATGTGTTCCCAATATGGATTTCACACTAGACATAACTGTCCATTTCACACCTGCTTACTACTATATATATATATATGAGGGTATAGATATGTGTGATGTTTTCTCACACATATCGTGCAGCACTGTCATTCAACAGTAGGGGAATGTGAGTGTGTATATATATATATATATATATATATATATATATTTATGTATGTGTGTGTGTGTGTGTGTGTGTGTGTGTGTCTGTGTGTGTTTGCATGTATGTAGACATGTATATATATATATATATATATATATATATATATATATATATATATATATATATATATGCTGTATTTATACACTTGCCTATTATTTATAGTGGTGCTGTATTGTTTCTGTCTCTTGTTGTCTCCACTGTGTTTTTATCCCACCCACCCACCCTCCTTGTTCTTGTCTTGGTGTTAATCTTGGTGGCTTTGAAACTGCCTGCCCCTCTTGTAAGTTTGTATTTGGATACTTCTTCTGGGCCTATCTCATTTGCTCACTCAACTGAGTGCAGTGAGATCATATTCTGATTTCAGGCACTCCTACTGTGTACAAAGAGAGCATTTGGGAAGGACAACCCCTGCAGCCTCTTAATCCTGCTGTATTCCATCTCTCAAAAAAAAAAAAATATATATATATATATATATATATATATATATATATATATATATATATATATAAATATATATATATATATTCAGCTGCTCTCACTGTAACTGTCTTAGTTGCTGTTCTGCGTGCTATCTGTTCAGTTGTTCTTACTCTATTATTGCTTGTTAGTAGCCTTCTAATTTAATGTCTTCTGCACTTGTTTTTTAGTCATTTGTTAATTTAATTGCATTTAATTAAACTGTATTTGCCATAATATTGATACACGTGTGCTAGCCTGCACTGCATTTGAATTGTATTTACTGCTCTTTTTGCTGCTTTTCTGTAAAAAAAAAAAAAAAATTCCTAGCTTGTTTCCTGCCTTTTCTGTAACTTGTCTAGTCCAGATACAGACTTGCTGTATCCAGGGCTGTTTGTAAGCTCCTGAGCCCCCCCCCCCAAGCCTTTCTGTGTTGGAGGGAAGCTTTCTAGCTTATCAGTGGGAGTGGTAAGCATTAGGTAGCCTATCTACCACAAGAGGAGTGGTTTCTGGCCCAGAAATTGTAGCTACTGGTCATTTGGGCAGTTTTTCCCATCTCTTTCAACTTTCTGGTTTAAAAGACACACTTGCGCTGTTTCCCACCTTTTCTGTTACTAGCCTAGTCCAGATACAGAGTTGTTATATCCAGGACTGTTGGTAAGCTTCTGAGCCCTGCAAGCCTTTCTGTGTTGGAGGGAAGCCTTCTAGCTTATCAGTGGGAGTGGTAAGCACTAGGTAGCCTATCTACCACAAGAGGAGTGGTTCTGGTCCAGAAATTGTAGTTTATTGGCCGTTTGGGCAGTTTTTTCCATCTCTCTCAACTTTCTGGTTTTAAAGCCCGTGTTTGCACTTGATCCCCACCTTTCCCATAACTAGTCTAGTCCAGGTACAGATTTGTTGTATCCAGGACTGTTTGTAAGCTTCTGAGCCCCCCAAGCCTTTGTGCTGGAGTGCAGCCTTCTAGCCTATCAGTGGGAGTGGTAAGTACTAGGTAGCCTGTCTACCACAAGAGGAGTGGTTCTTGACCCAGGAATTATAGTTTATTGATCATTCAGGAAGTTGTCCATCTCTTTCAACTTTCTGGTTTAAAAGACCACATCTGTGCTTGTTTCCCATCTTTCCTGTAACTATCCTACTGGAAAGCACTAGAAAGCTTTAAACTGATACAAGCCTTTTAGCTTAAAAGAGAGACTTTGGATTGACTGAGTATCAGTTTTCTGTATTTTCTTGCTGTACTTAACTGTTTTCCACCTAAACACTGATTTTTCCAGCACTTATTGTGATTTAAAAGCTTGTTTTTTTCACATATTGTACTTATTTGACTGCCTGTACTTTTAAAAAGTTGTTTTTTATTTAAATAAATTGTTTAACTGTTGTAGGCTACACACTAAAGTGCAATAGCCTTTTCTGATCGCTTGTAGTCATTTAAAGCTGTTTTACTGTTTTTGCCTTATCTTTTCAAAATAAAAGTCTTGTTTCCCACCTTTCTAAGCTAGTATAGTCCAGTTTTCAGGCTAGTGCTGAATTCAGGGCTGTGTTACTACAAGTTTCTGAGTTGCCCATACCTTACTTGGATAGAGGGAAGTTTAACTGTTCACCTGTGAGGGAGGGGAACTTTGAGCAGCCATCTGTCCCTGGAGGAGTGGTTCCAGCCCAGAAGTTAGTAGTTTAAAAACCGTGTTTGCATGGTTTTGTGCGCTGGCCAGCACCGGTTAGCTAGGGTTAAATTATTCCTGCCTCCACTAAGTCTCCTCTTCAGTTTTTCACTTGAAACTAGTCTAACTCTCAACCTAAGGACTCAAAAAGCATCCTACAGTCCAGCACTTGCTTAGACCTAATAGCAAGTACTAATATACCCTGACACTTGACTGCCCAGCAGGACAAGGCTCTTGATCCACCCCTCACCAACCAAGTGACTAAGCAGCTCACCCTACTATTCAGGCATTACCAAAGGGCAACTTCAGGTGTACTCTCCAGTCCAGCTGGTGAATCTGGGTATCCTGAGGCAATGTTACAACTGCCTCATGTACACAGACAGCCCTCGCCTCCTACCACAAAACACTAACATATGCGAGAGATGCAATTATACAGCCAAACTGGAGGCTAAGGTCTCTCTACCCAAGACTGGAACAGACAGTCATGAGGAGAAGGTTAACACTTGCACCACACCTCCAGCCTCACATAGACCTACTAAACCAGCACTGGCAAAAAGTACACATAAATAAATGAAATCATACTTGGTGGCTCTAAATAAAAACTTGCAAAAGCATCATACTATGGCTGACCAAGTTCTCAGATGACTGCAAACTCGGTGCCATAATTGACTCTCCAGCTGACATGAACATCCTCCAAAAAGATCTCACAGAGATGGATAACTAGTCCCAGAGCCATGGCCTAAAGCTAAATGCCAAAAAGTGTATAGTCATACCCTTTGGCAAAAACAAAGTGCCCACAAATTACCACATAGGTGGTAACCCATTAACTACGGAAGAAGTAATTAGGGACCTGGGGACCCAAGTTGAGAGCAATCTCTCCTTCGACAACCACATCACCAAAGTAGTTAGAAAGACCTTCTACATAGCCCACCTTATCACGAAAGGATTCACATCTAGATCAAGTGATGTAACAGTGGCCCTTTATTCATCCCTCATCAGGCCCATCATAGAATACAATGCCCCTTTTGGGATGTACCTTACCCAACACCTGCAGCAACTAGAAAGACCCCAAAAGTACCTCACAAAGAGGATCAAGGGACTCCAACAGATCCCATATGCTGCCCGGTTAAAAAAACTCCAGCTCTACTCAGTTGCATACTGCCTACTTCGTGGATATCTATGCCTGACATACAAAGCTATGTCCAACCCAGAATTAATGGACATGCTCCACCTCAGAAAATCTAAATCCCTCAAAACCACGTGCTCAAGGGACCTGAACCTCAGTACAGAAATAAATAAAACATGCTGGAGGGACAGATTCATAACCCAGAGGCTCCCTTCGCTCTGGAATAGAATCTCAGTCCATGTTAGGCAGAGCACCTCACTGACTCTCTTCAAGAGGAATCTTGATGAGTGGATGGGAGATCATAGGTTTACCCCGGGGATTACTTCTGTGTCACTACTAGACAGAGGCACAGTAAACTAACCTTAAAAACGGCACAGCAAACTCAAATCAAAGGGTGGCGAAAGCCAAACACACTCGGGCTAGGCTTATAAATGCCCCAGGGCAGATAGCCTAGTATGAACCTATGAACCTATCAGAGAGCTCCAAAGCAGACACCCACAAAACCTGCACCTCCCGTCACAAACCAGACAACACATAAAACACAAAATCAATGTGCCGTACAATCACAGCCCTTAAGGCCAAATAACATACCTAACACACTAGTAATAGGTGACTCAATAGTCAGGCACACTGACGCCCCATTCACTAGGCTGGACAAGGAGAAGGTTACTGTTAGCTGCCTATTGGGAGCCAGAATCCACCACATAACACAAGCACTCAGGTCACTCCAGAACAAGTACAAATATGACTCTGTCATTGCTCATGTTGGTGTGAATGACCTGAGATGTATCTCCCTGGACTACATGAAAAGAGACATGGAAAAGCTCTCTGATCATGTAGCCCAGGCGGGTATGACCCTGACCCTGAGTAGCATCCTGTCCTCACCAAGAATGATACCTCAGTATAAAGAAAAAATATAAATTTCAACAACTGGTTAAGCTTCTGGTGTCATTCAAAGGGGATCCAGTGTCTGTCAGCCTGGGATGACATGCTCGACAAGCCACATTGCTTCACAAGAGACGGCTTGCACCTGTCACCCCTTGGCTTTTGAATACTGGCCAAGGCTCTTGCTGCCCCCATAGTGCCTTTTTTAGGCAAGTCTCAAAATTCAAACCCACCACTGTAAACAGCACAAGTAAAAAAATGATGGTTATGCTACTCAATGCCAGGAGTTTAAATCTCAAAATGCGTGTGCTTGAAGCATTCCTAAGTGTGGAGAATGTTGACATCTGTGCAGTAACTGAAACCTGGTTCAAGACTCCAGAAAGCACTCCAGCACTACTGGGCTACAACTCATACCACACATTTTGGTCACAGAACACGGACCGAAAAACAAAAGGAGGGGGTGTATCCATATTCATCAAGGATACTCACACCTCCAGGTTAGTGGCGCAGCATGATACTTCTGAGATCATCCATGTGCAACTAACATCAGGCAAGTCTGCAATGCAAATTGTGGCCTACTACAGATAATCCTCCATGACCCAGAACCACCACTCCGCCTTTCTGGAGACACTGGAAAACATGAAGGTCCTACCGAACACCCTGACATTGGGCGATTTCAATTACCCTACCATTAACTGAGAAAACTACTTGAGTACAAACTCCCAGGCTCAGCGCTTCCTGGAATTTATCAACTCAAATGCCCTGGATCAGCTGGTAAACTTTCCTACCAGAGGCTACAACATATTGGACCTTGTCATCACCAACATGGGTGACAGGTGTTCCGTACTGGAGGTCAAACCGTCACTGGTTAGATCAGACCATAGACTAATCACCCTGGATGTCCACACCCCACCACCACCCCCAACCAAGGAAACCACAGTGAAAACTTTTCTAAAGCAAACTTCACCTTACTTAAGGCAGAGGTGGTAGGTTTCACAGCTCCCATGCTAAAGGATAACACTGCCCAAGATGCAGAATTCTTTACATTTGTACTCTATTAGCACCTACAAGGATGCATGGATTGTGCCATCCCTAGCAAGACCAAGACTCACTCACCTAAGAGAAGGAAACCAGTCTGGTGGATCCCTGCCCTAAACAAGTTATACAACAGAAGGAGGAAACTAGTTCAGAAAAAAAGCAAATCCCAAGAAGGAAAGACATCCCTGATCAGTATTAGTAAGAAACTAAGGTCCCTCATAAAATCATCCAAGGCTAACTTAGAAAGTAAAATAGACAAGGATTCGAAAGATAACCACAATGCCTTCTTTAACTATGTCAAGAATCTAAGTGGCAACTCACAGATATGCTCTGAGCTAGTGCAAAATAGCCCAAAATATACTGAACCTACTGATATTGCCAACATACTGGCAGATAGATTCAGTGCAAACTTCACCTCCCTCTCATCTTCAAAAGGGCCCACAACAATACTGGAAAAGTGTAGTATCCTGGAAATCACAGAAGCACAGGTAGAAACAGCCCTTTCAAAAGCTAAAAACACAGCATCAATGGGGCCAGATGGTGTCCCAGGCTGCGTCTTGCACGAAGTACAGAACGAACTAACCCCCCACCTAAACACGCTGTTTAACCTCAGTCTCTCCACAGGTTATGTGCCCATAGAATGGCACACATCAATGGTTATTCCGCCCCACAAAGGAGGGGCCACAACTGACCCTGGTAACTATCGCCCCATAAGCCTGACTAGCCTGCTCTACAAGGCTATGGAGCGCATCTTCATGGAACTCATTAACAAAGACATTGGGAACCTCTAAACACTTGACCCAACCCAGTTCAGCTTTGTTAAGGGCAGGTCATGCCTACTAAACCTGGTTGACTTATTTGAGACAGTCACCAAGGCCATAGATGAGGGAAAGGTGGTTCACATAGCCTACCTTGTTCTCGCCAAGGTGTTCGACACCATTCCTCACTCGGGTATTATAGAAAAGCTCACCAGCCTGAACATAAACCCCTACGTTACAAGATGGGTTGCCAACTGGCTTACAGACAGAATTCACATGGTAAGAATAGCAGGCCCCATGTCCGACTCAAAACCAGTCACAAGTGGTGTCCTGCAAGACTCGGTTCTGTGACCCCTACTGTTCAGCATATATTTCTCAGAAGTACAGGCAAACACAGGAGGACTATGGCTAACCAAGTTTGCAGATGACTGCAAACTGGGAGCCATAATTGACTCTCTGGCTGACATGGACATCCTTCAAAAAGGCCTTACTGAGACAGACACCTGGTGTCAAAGTCATGGCCTCAAGCTAAATGCCAAAAAATGCATAGTCATCCCATTTGGGAAAAACAAAATACCCACGAATTACCACATAGGCGGCAGCCCCCTTAATACAGAAGTGGTAATAAGAGATCTGGGGACCCAGGTAGATAGTAATCTCTCCTTTGACAATCATATAGCCAAAGTAGTTAGGAAATCCTTCTATGTGGCCCATCTAATTACTAAGGGGTTCACATCTAGAAATAAAAAGGTTATAGTGCCCCTCTACTCATCACTCATCAGACCGATCATAGACTACAATGCCACATTTGGGATGTACCTGACAAGGCATTTCCAACAGCTGGAAAGACCACAAAAGCACCTCACCAAGATGATTACTGGCTTCAAACATATGCCCTATGCAGCCCGACTGAAAAAACACCAGCTGTACTCAGTGGCATATTGCTTACTCAGAGGTGATCTCTGACTGACTGACAAAGCCATGTCCAACTCAGAATTGATGGACATGCTCCACCTAAAGAAATCCAAGTCACTGTGAGCCACACGCTCTAGTGAGCTAAACCTTGCCACAACAATAAATAGAACATGCTGGAGGGATAGATTCCAGTCACAGAGACTCCCCATGCTTTGGAACAAAATTCCTACCTACATTAGGCAGAGCCCCTCACTAACACTCTTCAAGAGAAGCCTTGACGAGTGGATGGGTAACAGAAAATACACCCCTGGGATCACTTCATTGGCTCTGCTTGACAGAGGCTCAGTTAATTAATCAATGGGGCGGTGTAAGCCTACACATTCTGGCTAGGCTTAAAAATGCCCTCAGGCAGATAGCTTAGTACCTACTTATGAATATATATATATATATATATATATATATATATATATATATATATATATATATATATATATATATCTATATATATATATATATATATATATATATATATATATATGTGTGTGTGTGTGTGTACATATTTTTTTTATTTATATATATATATATATATATATATATATATATATATATATGTCTGTATATCTGTAGACATACATGTGTGTGTATATATATATATATATATATATATATATATATATATATATATATATATATATATATATATATATATATATATGTGTGTGTGTGTGTGTGTGTGTGTGTGTGTGTGTGTGTGTGTGTGTATATATATATATATATATATATATATATATATATATATATATATATATATATATATATATAGTGCATTCAAACATCAGGTCTACACTCTGTAACTCTCCTTCCTCCACAGCTGCACTATTTTGCCTTGCTACAAAACAGATGGGTGTCACATGTGGACAAAGCCAAAAATTAGGGGGGTATATATAGGGACAGATTGCAGGTAAGCCTATTACAAACCTATGACGTTTGTGCATGATACATTTCATGTTAACATGACTGTCCTGCAAGTGGTAGGGTCTGAAACTCATGTGTCTATCATAACTTCATTACTTCTACCACCAGCTATTTGCCACACTGATATACATGTCTTGAGGTACAGAACACACACTATGATGGCTTACATCATGTCATTCAGTGATGATCTGCACAGTTGATAGGTATGACCCACTGCTCACAGGGCCAGGTGCTATGTCTATAGCATTTGTTCAGCAGGACATCATTACAACATGTCTTCATGGCACATATACATCTTTCCACATCATCTATCCCATTATTACAGATCAAATACTACATTCATTTACATGCATATATGTTTCACATACCTGTTGTAGTATTGTCCTGTCTTCTAGGTACACTTTTATGTGTCCCTTGTTTTATATATGTTTGTTTCGGTTTGGTTTGTAGTCTCTCTCTCTTTCTCGGTTGCAGCATGGTTTTGTAGGTGATACTCATGATCAGGTGATGGCCTCTGCACCAATCAGTGTTCACCACTTGTTAATTGCATGCAGCCAGCTGTGTAGTAATTCCAGTTACCACTGTCATGGCAACCCACCACTATAAATTACTACATCATGTGGACATTGTCCATTTACCTTTCCTATATGGAAGACATCCTTCCTGTGTGTGGGCAGCAGTGTTACAGACAGCAGGTAGCAATACCTCTTACAACAGGACTTGCAGACACAGGCCAACTTTTGATTTAGGTTCCAGACCTGTAGACAGTGTGAGTATTGTTGTTATATGCATTATATACTGCTAGTTTTACAGGGTTTGTGTTACATGATAGTTTTGCATGGAACACAGTCTGCATAGCTCTCAACTGTGGGCCTATCCACATGATGGTCAGAGGACTGGATGTTATGTTTCATCTATTCACCACACAGGTCTTGTCTCTGATATATCAGCGGCATTCTCTCTGTTGAGTGCTATCTGTACATGGCTACATCCATGTGTGTTTTGGACTTCATATTCCTGAGTAAGGGTATGTTGCAACCAATCCTGTAACACCAGCAACTTTCACAGTTATAACAGCAATATTGCAAATATGGCCCTGTGTTCCAGCCTCTGTCCTCCACCTGTATACCAGGCTTTGTCCAGAGGTCATGCAGTAAGAGGTTGTTAAGTAGTGGGCTATCATTATTTAGTACTGACATTCCTGCTATCATTCCAGTGATGTTGTTAACTTCCACACATATTGTGGGGTAGGGTCCATATATATGAGGGCTACAGCTGGACAAAACATGTGTGACCTTGTACAGTCCAGAAGTCAGTGTATGTAACACTGTTATATGCCTTTGTAAGTCATTCTATGAGGGAGGGGTATGCACCATTTTTAACCTAGGCTGTTACAACACATGAGGGATATTAGTAGTAAGACACATGAAGGTATATGGCTGTACATTTTCATACATTTCACCATGGGAACAGTGGTGGGCTATTGCTTACTGTCTTACAGACAGTTCTGTTTGTCAGTGTGATAGTGATGTTTTATGTTAAGCATTGTTCCATAACAGATACATTTTCATTGTGACAACTTAATTATTTTCCCCCTAGGGGTTGAGTACAGAGTGTAAGGGATTCTGCCCATCTTCTGAGTGGTTGGCTGCTGAGATTCACCTGCATAAATCAACTGACAATAGCTGATTTAAATATACTTTTCTCTGCACTTATTTAAGGTTAGAAATTTGTAGATAATTGTTATATATAATATAATACAGGGAGATAATACTCCCTGTCTCTAGCTGCAGTTAGTCACCTGAAGTGTGAAAAAATGTAGCCATCTGGATACATTGAAAGTTGTTAGACTACTTTTGAAATTCTGTGTTACTTAGCCTGGAGAGTTCTGCTTGCATTATAATCTGTGCTGGTCACATTTTTTAATCATTCTGCTCATCTTCCGAGTGGCTGGCTGCTGAGATTCACCTGCATAAATCAACTGACAAAGCTGATTTAAGTATACTTTTCTCTGCACTTATTTAAGATTAGAAATTGATAGATAATTGTTATATATAATATAATACAGGGAGATAATACTTCCTGTCTCTAGCTGCAGTTAGTTGCCTGAAGTGTGAAAAAATGTAGCCATCTGGACACATTGAAAGTTGTTAGACTGCTTATCACTCACACTGATGTCCCACTCACCAGGCTAAACAAGGAGAAGGTCACTGTCAGCTGCCTGTCAGGTGCCAGGATCTGCCACATAACCCATGCACTCAGGTCACTCCACAACAATTACAAATATGACTCTGTGATTGACCATGTTGGTGTGAGCATCCTGAGATGTATCTCCATGGACTATATGAAAAGAGCCATGGAAGAACTCTCCGATCATGTAGCCCAGGCAGGTATAACCCTAGCCCTGAGTAGCATCCTGCCATCGCCCAGAATGATACCGCAGTACAAGGACAAAATGATTGACTTCAACAATTGGCAAAGCTTCTGGTGTTAATCTAAGGGGATCCAGTATATGTCTGCCTGGGATGACATGGTCGATAGACCATGATGCTTTGCCAGAGATGGCCTGTATCTGTCACCCCTGGGATTCTGGATATTGGCAAAGGTTCTTGCCGCCCCTATAGTGCCTTTTTTAGGCAAGGTTCAAATGACAAATTCACCATCATAACAGGAACAGGCAAGCAAAAACTGAGGGTAATGCTACTCAATGCTAGAAGTCTAAATCTCAAAATGCACTCACTCGAGGCACTCCTTAAAATGGAGAACATCAATGTCTGCGCAGTGACTGAGACCTGGTTCAAGGCTCCAGAGAGCACCCCTGCATTACCAGGCTATAACTCATAACACACTTTTCGGACATCTAACCTGGACCTGAACACCAAAGGTGGAGGTGTGTCCATATTCATTAAGGATATCCACACCTCCAGGCTAGTTGATCAGCATAATGCAGCCAAGGTTATCCAAGTGCAACTAACTCTGGGCAAAACTGCAATCCAGATTGTAGCTTGCTACAGATCCCCCACCATGCCTCAGGATTCCCACTCCTCTTTTCTTGATATACTGGAAAATATTAGGGTTCAACCAAACGCCCTAATATTGGGCAATTTCAACTACCCCACCATCAACTGGGAAAACTACTCATGTACCAACTCCTTTTCTCAGCTCTTGAAGTCATAAATTCCAATGCCCTGGATCAACTTATCCACACCCCCACCAGGGGCAACAATATCCTAGACCTAGTCATTACCAACATGAGTGACCGGTGTTCCACACCTGAAGTCAACTCCTCGTTGATCAGATCCAACCATAAGCTAATCACCCTAGATATCCACATCCCAACCCTACCCCCCCCATTAAAGAAACCACAGTAAAAAAATTCTCCAAAGCCAATTTCATGCTTCTTAAGGCAGAAGTGGTGAACTTCATGACACCCATACAGATGTGCAATAGAGTTACGACTGCTGAATCCTACACAAATACACTCTATAAGCACTTACACGAGTGCATTGATCGTGCTATCCCAAACAGAACCAAGACACTATCCTCCAAAAAAAGGAAGCCAATCTGGTGGTCCCCTGCCATAAACAAACTCTACAACAGAAGGAAGAAATTGTTGCAAAAGAGAGTAAAGTCCCATGAGTGGAGGAGCTCCCTGGTCAGCCTCACCAAGAAGCTGAGATCCCTTATAAGATCCTCCAAAGCTAGCTATGAAAACAAGATTGCCACTGATTCTAAGGACAACCACAATGCATTCTATAGCTATGTCAAAAATCTCAATGGCAACACCCAGATCTGCTCTGAGTTACAGCA